>NC_058107.1:23361499-23661499 GCF_914725855.1 Thunnus albacares | reverse complement strand
TGACTCAGGCTACTTAAAATACAGAGAAAAGAATCCATGATCCCAACAGCAATAATATATGCTGCTTGCTGGCATGTTTTTGTTGACACTGAAATGCTTATTTTTACTTTGTTTCACATTGGAGTCATGGAGGCAAGACCTTATTTTCATAGTGGCTGAGTAACATCACTGAGTAACAAACAAACAGAGACAAATAGATAAAAAAAAAGATTTGGAAATATGCTAATGTGATACATTATTAATAAGAGGTAAAATTAATATTACTTAAATCAGTTATATTAGTTCAAACTAGATTTCAGAAGGTTTCCAGAACACAGTAAAAACCAAGAGTGAAGGGAACAAGATGTTTACAGGTTACAGAAACTATTTTAATATTGGAGTACAGTATGACCTGAATACTGTACGTGTTATTGAAAGAGAGCTGAAATGTTCATGCAACAATATACGTCAATACAATACAAGATTATTTGAGTTACCAAGTTAAGAATGGAATATTCCGAACATTTAAAAATGGTGACAGAGACTCGGCTACAGTGGAAACCACCAGACTCAGTAATTACTCCAAGGAGTTTTCTGCTAGTGCAGAATCCATAGAGGTAAACACAGCAGTGAAAGCAGAGGAGGAGATAGGGATATTTTTGCCATTTTTAAAAAAATTGGCATCACCAGATCACACATAAGCAAAGACGTATATCTTTAGCCCAGATAATGAATGAGTGATTTTGGACTTAAAGCCCATATTACCTGCATTAATAGTTTTCACATGTCACTGTTTTTGTGCTGAAGAAAGACCACTGAATGGAGGGGAATAAGCTGACTGGTCTGACATGAAACCATCACAGATGATTAAACACTGGTCTAATCAAAGTATAATACATGACATTTGCTTGCCTGTTTGTTATATGTAAATACCGACATCTTTGCACATATTTCTTTGGATATAATATATTGTACATATCATATACAGCATGTATTATTCATTACCTTTTCCAAGTTTGTTTTTTTCCTATGGGGTTATAACTTATAACACATTCTACTCTAAAGAATAATATACAGAAGTTGTATTTCCTCATGAGGCTGTTGTCTACACTTTTCTTATACATTTCACTCATACCATATGTTACACTTAAGACGTGTTGTTACATTCTCATTTTCGTATATTATATAACAAAATGTTCTTCTCTGTGCTATAGAAACTATAATTAATGGTTCTGGCCTTAAGGTGAGAAAAATTCTCAATAGCTGCCTATTATATTCAGAGCTTTGATCAAATCTGAAAATTATAGCTCTTTCTTAGAGGAGAGGATATTTAACAATAGAAAAGAACAGCCTGTCTCTCGCTAGAACATTGTGCTTCACCCACAAACAAAAGCCTCAATCAAAACAAATCCAAAAAGACTCCACATGAATGTAGCACACCAGTGGGAAACACTCATGAAGTATTTAGGGTACACATAACCTTTTTTGTAGCATTTTATAGCATCATAAAACTCCCTTTTTATCATACAAATTGGGATCAAGAGATAAGTTATTGCACTCACTCACTAGCCTTTGATAGCATCTGGAGAGCTTTTAAGCACTTTCATTTGCAGATGGGTTTGAGTATTGCTTTTTCATTGCAGTCTTCGAGTCCTGCACATGTTAATATCTGTGGTTGTATTTGTACACCTTTTACCATATAAACGCTTCATTAAATGTGTTCAGTCTGAGGTCTTTACTTGCTTGAAAATGTCTGTGCTGTGAGATTAGGTTATCATGCACAACATTATGTATGGAAAGAACATTCAGCTCACTCACACTAACTGCTACATTTCCCTCGGATACCACACACACACATACACACACACACACACATACACTGTACACACGCACACACTTTTACTTCTGTTCTGTGTCCAGGGTTGTGACTCTAGTTGTGCCAAGGTAATTATCAGAAGCTCTTTTCCTCAGAAACACTGACACACACTTTGGCAACTATCACACTCTCTCACACAGATACACACAAACACACACAATAGAGACTGAAGCACATTATCATGCTTCCTTACAGATCACAATCACACACACACACACACACACACACACACACACACACACACACACACACACACACTACCAAACATCCACCAGTGAATCCTAATCATTGCATTGGACCTTGTTTTTCTCTCTAATGAATGTAACACGGACAACCCAGTGAGAGCCACAATCACGAAATTAAAGTCATCTCAGCGTCTCTCTTTGCTCTCCTTCCTCTTTCTTCTAGCACTAACGCCACTTTTTAATTTCCATCCCTCCTTCCCAGGGAGGGGGACAATGAATCTAATTCTGTTTCTCTTTCTTTGTTTATGTTCTATGTGTTTTGTTTATCAGTTTTAAAGGGTTTTTGTGATGGTGGAGCTCATTTAATGAAGCCATAACAACGCTGAACCATGAGCCTGAGCTATTTTTGCTGCAACTGTGATTTGTGTTTTTGATGACACATGGACAGAAAATAGGAAACATGGAATAGTTAAATCAAAACTAATTATTCACCCTTTTCCTCATTATTTGTCATTACTAGTCCTAAGTATTCCACTAAGTACTGACTGAGTTGTGACTACAATGTTAAACAGGTGGTACGTCATTTGAACTAACTGCAGTGTAACACAGACAATGTGACTAACCAAAATAAATAAATGATACAGTTGGAAAACGAGTGTACCACTGCAATCATACAGCAGAGAAAAGAATAGAGCAAACAATGTTAAAATATATGAACAACAATTTTGATATTAGGAAATATAAGCCAAGGCGAATTGAATGAGCCAAACATAAAATAATTAAACTTATTAAAATAATGAAGTGAACACAGCCAGATGTATTAGTCTGGGCTGATGATCTCACAGCCCTCGAAGAGGAAAGTTTGGCAACCTTCAGTTCAGTCTTAACATTAGCAGTCTGAACACATGGCTAAAAGGATTTTAGCCAATACAAAAAGCTACAACAGAGCTCAGCAATTAGATCAGGACCACACCAATCAATCCTGTCTCCTATTAATTATGGTAATTGAGGGATTTGTAAATGCTAATACAAGTGGGAGCAAAAGTTAACTGGCAATTGTTTGTTACAATGCAAGGTTGATAACCGTGGCAAAAAGTGGGAGGTTGGGGTAAAAAGTGCATCACTTCAACGTGGGGTTTGTAGTCTATCTCATAATCCAAATGAATGCTCAATCAAGATCTGACCTGGACTAGCCCAACAAAGTATGTTGCTTTCTGCCAGACACAAGTAACCGGTGAGCAGAGTGCACATTCTCATGTGGCTTTTAGTGATGCATTTGGTTCGCTTAACATTTTTTTTTCTGTGTGAAAAGACTCCAAAAACAAAGGCAAAATGCAACAAGTTTAACAACTCATCCACAGATTCTGATCAGAGAATTATAGGTTTAAAAAGGCCCTTATCAATTAAACAGCTCACATGAAAACTTCCACAACTTTTTAACTGCTATAAACTTTGGATCTTAAAAACACTTGTGAGCCAGAGAAAGCTGAAAAAGCCTGGACTATTCTTTTTATTTTCTCTCAACTCAGAACATGTTAAATGTACCAGTGACTTGTTTTTCCTTTCTCTTTTGGTCTCTGCCTTACAGTATCTGGCACTTGGAAGTAGCTGATCTCCCTGAAGTGTGCCTGAATGATGGAAAGGGAAGACAACAGTGTTGAAGAAAGAGGAAAGAGACTTAAAATCTATCTTCCATCTGTTTTTATACAAAATGTAAGGTGACTGGCATATAAGATGGATGAGCAAGAACTACAAGAATGAACAAGAGTTATAGGTTTGAAAAGGCCCTTAGTTGCTTAACCTTAACCATGCTGTACTTATCATGACTTCAATGTTTCCCTGAACCGAGTATTAGCAAAAATGAAAATGACATTTCTCCCACATACATTATACGTATTAGCCAATGTAAATTAATAGTATACTGTACAAACCTAATTTGTAGCAGATGTGGTTGGACCAAAATGGGCTTTCAAAGGAAAATCTTTAATCCTTTCAAATACTAAAAGTGACGTAACTTCATCTATTAGTTATAGATTAAAAAGTCATACCTAGAGAGTGATAGGAAGAGCCCTAGTAGGAATAATAATAATAATAATAATAAAAAAATCAGTAGGCTAGTGTTAAAAAGGCTACACCAATCTTCAAGTATTCTTCACAGCTTCTATCAGCAGTAAGTTCGGATCAACAGGGATGGTCATCAAGTCTGAATCTACCAACTGAAAAACATTTTCAAAATGAGGTCAGTCCACCTCCTCCTTGATCAGCCAGATGAAGTAAAGTCTGTGGATAAACAAAAGTTGAAAGTTGAAACTTTGAGGACTGTTCAGCTGAAAGAAAGTCATCTACACATGGAATGTACACCTCAGCATGAGCTCATACACATTCTGACTTATAAAACTGTTTCTGGACAATACTTTCAAATTATACAACAGAAGTAGCTCAATGAGCGTCTAGGCAGGTTTCAAGAGGTCCTTCTAGTTTATCTGTGGTTCAAACAGTTTGGCTTCAGAGTCTAGCCAGCCTGAAACTTCAAAACAGCTAAACTACTCCAGGGTCCACTCTCTCTCTCTTTCTCTCTCTAACTCTGTCTTTTTCTCTTTCCTCCCCTCTCTCAGAAAGATCTCTTCAAGGGCACCCGATATGCAAAAGGAATAGTAGATTCTTCATATTGCTCTAAGTTTAAACTCAAATATATCAAAAACTGTCTTTTCCCTCATCCATAAATTACAACTTAGATTACAAACACTTTCAAAGTGGCACATAATAAATCGTCCCCTGGTGTGGAGTCAGTTTCTTAAATGTTCAGTATTTAGCCTTTAAGCAATGGATGTAAAATATTTTACAAATGGGAGGTTCTGTGCTTTGTTCTTTCCAGGGGGAATACTCTGATGAAGTGGCTGCAAAACAGTAAAAACTTAAGATGAAAATTAATGGCCATAATAAAGAAGGATATTTTTGCCAGTTTTGATTCATGAATTATTTCGTTCTTGAGCGTTATGTTATTCACATGAATTAGTGGTGGCTTCACATCAAGTAATAAAGTAAAACTAGTAAGTTAAGTATAGCAAAGGATTGTGGTCAAAGAAACCAATGTTGACTGTTATGACATTTTTCATACCCAATCATCCACCCTGACCTCGTGGTAAAATCATTTAACTCCAATGGAATCAAGTTCAACTTTGGTTAGAGAGCCTATATGAAACTGGAACTTCTTGTTTCTGTTTTTGAAGTGTTTTTAATGAGGTAAGTAAACCTCATTAAAAATCAATTGATATTATTATATAATATTTTTTGTTTAGTATATGCTAGTGATCATGCTAATGAGTTAGCAGTTAGCAAGCTCATTCTCTTGGAGAGCTTTTTCTCCATCTTCAATAAAAACTCAATTGAATAAGGATAATCCTGAGAACAAAACGCCAGGTGGGAGTAAATAGCACAATACAGAGACATTGGAAAGAAGTTCGGGGGGCTATTGTGACTGACTGACAAGCCTATGTCCCAGCTAGCAAGCCTGTTAGCAGTTAGCTTGCCAGCTACAGCAGTTACCAACTAGCCCTAACGAGTAGTCACGACGTCACCAAGCTTCTAGAACCAAATAATGTGTGAAGATGTGCAGATCAGTTTTGCTGTGCCACTTTCTGGTGACAGGGCCTTAAGATATTTTTTTGTGGCGGAATTACAATGTCATGATACTTCCTCCCACCAATCTGAGAGACAGTTTTTATTAGTATATTCACATAAGGTTTATCAGGAAAATCTAAAGATAATAAATTTACATATTTGACCAACAACCAATGCTGTAGTTTTTCTAATGAGGACAGTCTCAACAGCTCAGTCTGACTATTGAATCATGCAAAAGAAATGAAGGCAGGGATTTAAATTACATATGGAGACTTAAAGCTGTGACTCCAGAGTGGCATTTTTACTGCAGCTAAAAGATGGTATGAATTCAAGAATTGCATCATTAACCTACGTTTTTTACTGTCAAATCTCTCTCATCTCTGCCTCTATGCACACATAATTGCTACCAGCTCTTAACTGTCTCCCCACAGCCCACACTCACTGCATACGTCTGCATTTGTTGTCTTGCATCACTCTTCTTTGGCTTTGATTTGTTTGATTTTTTGAAATGAGAGAGAGGTTGGCGTGAGATAGACACAAAGAGAAAAAAGCCACTGCCCAAAGTCAAACTCAAATCTACTTCTAATATCTTTACATCTCAGGCCACAAGCACCAAATAACTAGAGCTTCTCCCAATTTATAAATATTACACAGTTTCGCTCCCTCTTCGGACTCACACTCAGACCACACTCTCACAGACGTATTAACAATTTTGTCTATCCTTAAGTCACCTGTCTCTTGACTCGTTCCATCTCTGTCTTTTTTACTTGCATCCCACATGCCTCCTTTGTTTGGGCCTCATTTGACAAATCAGAGAGCATTACAATGAGAGGCTGCTCTCCAGCCAAATATTCCCCCCGGTCTGCTCTAGCTGGCTTCCTGCAGATATGTGAAGATTTGAATAAAGATAAGATTAGGTGCAAGCAAATCAATCAATGCACAGAAGAGAGAGAGACGGCACCTCCCCTTCCATGCATCATACTGCATCAATGTACGTGTGGGAGGTTGTTTCAGGAAAGTTTCTTTTGAAATATATGAATAGAATGTGTATTAGGAGTTCTGTAATACTGTTTTTTTTTTAAATTATAATCATAATGTATGGGAGTACATTACATATGGGAGTAGTTTTTTAGCTATATTGTGAGGATACAATAAATCAGCTGTTCTGTCACCACTTTAGATTTGCATTTTGTTATTAACAATGTTAAAGAACAATGTGGAATTCTACCATTACTTAATGAAACTTAAAAGAACATCCTAATTTTGCAGTCGGAGTATAGCACATAAATGGAGTACTATCTTTTGACACACCAAAGTCTAAATCACTTTACTTGTCACTCTGTCTAGATTGATGAACAATCATTTCCTACTTCCAAGCAGAAAAAAACACAAAGAGGCTCATGGCTAAATCTCAGATGATGAAAGCGTGGCACGCAGGTGGCATCAATTCCTCATGAGGCGTTCTGTCCAACTGCTTGCTCTAGTGGCAACAGTCGCCTCAGTCCCCTGAGACGCAATATGACAACTTCTTCACTCCCTCTCCTTTCTTTGTTTTCTCTGTTGTTTAATTACCCTCAGCTGTCATTAGTCCTCTTTGTTTCTTCAGGAAGGAGGAAAAAAATAATTAATCGCCTATTGCCACGCTATATGCAAATCTTTGCTCAGACCCCGTTAAGCCGATGAGAGATGTGATAGTGGAAGAGAGGAGTAATTGGAGACAGATGTTATAGAGACGGATCATCCGAGACGGATCAGTGAGCCAAAACTAAGATGCCACCCTTAATAGGATCTGGCAGAAAAATTATTATTTCTCTCTGTTTCCTTTTTATCTTCCCTTTGTTCAACTGTATTTTTCATAATGAAGTGTTACATTTGTTTGCCTCTGCAAAGTATGAATCATTTCTTCTTTATGCGTTCTTGCACACTTGTTTTCCTAACCAGTTACTTTATCAGCTCTCTCTCTCTCGCTCTCTGACACACACACACACACACACACACACACACACACACACACACACACACACACACACACACACACACACACACAAACACATGCCAACAGTTGGGCCTACACAGTCCACAACAAAGACGGCTCGAAGTTTGTCAAGCAACTTATTGCAAGTATTATGTCTACCGTAATGCTTTACATAACCTGAAATACCATTTTGTCACAACAGCAATAAAGCAATGAAGTAATATGGGTAGCTGGCAAAATCACATGAGCCATACTTAAATAGGTCCTAACATGCATCTGTGCTCAGACCAGGACCTCCTGTTTTAACATATGATATGAATGCAGCTCCCGAAGGTCACAGGAGGTCACTGCTTTGATTGGCCAGGGATTTGCAAGCTGGTGAAACGGGATATAAACTAAGGCTTAAAAGAAGCAGGTTTAATTTGTCTCCAATTACATTTTCTAATTAGCAAACAAAATTATGAAGCAGCCCACCACCACTCTCCACCCCCTGTGTTACAACTGTGTAATTGGCACTTTTTTGCAGCTTTTTAATTGTCTGGACAAACTATAATTAATTATAATTAATCTGGAATTTGATGGGATGAGTTGTTTTTATTATGTTATTTTTTTAATGAAGTATTTTCATTTGTGCTTTTATTGAAAACCTTGTTTGTGAACCAAAGTCCACCCACAGGACGATAATATTTGAGCTGAATCTGTTCTCTGTAAAGCAGTTTATCTAATATATACTGTTGCTGTAACCAAGGCACATAATAAAAAGGGCATTTCAATAAAGATGAACAATAAATGACTCCTCTTCTGGTTGAAAGGCTAAGAATACATAGCTACAACTAATCACTGTGGGGGACTTGGGAGCAAATCACAGTTGCACTGAAGTTATTCTTCTGTGTAACCAGCATTTGTTGTTCAGAGGAGGACAACTGAAGCAGAAAAGCCAGGTGGATGTTGCACTGTGAAGTTTTCTGAGACGACTGACTGAATGTCAACCCCGGACGCTAACAGACTGGACTGAATCAATCACACACACATCAAAGTGGGCTAGAAGGTCATGAACAATGTTCATGATAGTGTGTATTATACATAAAAATGGAGAAAAAACAACCCCAGAATGAGTTTCTTGGCTGTTTCCAGAAGAGGTGTCCAAACATAATGCATCATTAAATGGCATATTGCTGGCACATGGTGTACAAGAGGAGGCTTTATATGACTCCATTACTATAATTCAAAAATGTACTTTGCTGTCCTTGAAGGTGGAATTAAATCTGACACACAAAGATAAAGTCTGTCCTTTTCTTGATTTAGTGAAGAAGGGATGTATAATTAATACATGACAGTCAGGATTTTTACATTTTCCTTTTTGTCTGGAAAGGAAAAAAGACTGAGACAGACAGCAAAATAGACACAGTCTGTCTGAGAAGTGACAGGTCTACGACCGAACATTTGTCCTCAATATAGTTTCTGTTTGTTAGGTAAAACAAACCAAAAGAGGAACAATATAAGAGAAAAAGTTTTCAAATACCAAGGTTAGCAAACACATGCAAAAGCGCTTTTATTTTGCATTTAATTTTCTTTGCTTCTTTATCTTCTCTAAAAAACAAACAAACAAACAAACCAAAAAAAATAACAACAAAAGAATCAACATCATCTGCACAGCAGGGTGGCCAAACAGAAGAAGGCTATGGAAAACAGAAACAGACTGAAAGAGAGAAAAAGAAAGAGAAGCAAAATCTTTCCATGATGAACACAGACGGTGACAGGGTGAGACGTGACATTGAGTTAAATGTGAGGATAATACAAAGCATGTTAAGACTTGCAGTCAAGACAGGGACGGAGAATAGGAAGTGGGGCGTCTCTATAAAGCTTCATCTCACAGTCATTGACATATCAACTAGCTCATTACTAACAGCTAGACAAGTCTTTGCATTATAACTGCAAAATATGACCTTAAAAACATGAAACACAAGGCCATAAAAGTGCAGTGTGTGTCTCTACACAGACACACAATGCACCTCTTTTTGCATGTAACTGGCACATGACTGCTTTAAGTGTGAAATACAGAAATGAAAGCCGTCCAGAGAGCTTTCCATCTCCCTCTCTGTCTGCAGTGCTAATTCATTTGTGATCGTATGTTTTTTTGAGCCTTTTCTCTTGTTTTCTCTCTGTGGAAAAGAGTTACTGATAGCTGTACCATATTCTCTCTCTGCAACCATCCCTCCTATGTGAAAATCACACAGGCCGTTCTTCTGTTGTATGTAGTTGCAGGGGTAGGATATTCCTATTCTGGCAAAACAGTGTTACAAAACCTTTAAGTTAACCATCCAGAGTAATGAGTGAATTCAGAATGTCTGTCCATCCGTTCATCCATATATCCACTCGTCAATGAGTAGGTCTTATTCCAATTGGTCTGCCTGGTATCTCCACCCACTCAATCATGCTGAGTGGACAGACCAAATGTGTGAACCGTGTCTGTCACCTTGCAACTCTCAACGTGGAGGATCAGTGACTGACTTCAAGGTCGTTCCGGATTACCGAGCTCCTCACCCTGTCAAAGTGAATGAGACCAGACACTCTGTGGAGGAACCTCATTTGGCAGCTCTCTGGTCACTCTTAAAATCTCCTGACCATTTGTAAATGTCAGAAAGAAAACCAGTAAATCAAAATCTTTCCTTTGTGGCCCTCTCAACTGCCACAGTCAAACACATTTCAGCAGCCACCGCACTTGACTTAAACCCTTTCATTCCTCATGGAACAAAGG
The DNA here is from genome assembly GCF_914725855.1 of Thunnus albacares. Taxonomy (NCBI): domain Eukaryota; kingdom Metazoa; phylum Chordata; class Actinopteri; order Scombriformes; family Scombridae; genus Thunnus; species Thunnus albacares. The sequence continues at coordinate 23,651,105 of NC_058107.1, read as the reverse complement.
TCATCTTCAATGGTAGCCACAGCAACACACCAATGAGAAACAACAGTATAGATATATGAAATGATTCAGCTGAAGGGACAATTCAGTCCTGATTTGGAGGGCACATTTTACAAAGATGAATCATGGCCTTAGAAGTGCTGACATTCATCCCAACCGCATCACAAACAGCAACAAACCACTCCAGAGCACCCCAGAGATCATAGTCCAAAAAAAGCTAAAAGCACAGCGTATCACTGTAGCACCACCATGGACACTCTGCAGCTTCAGATTTAAGACAGGATCCTGAATGTCTAGCTGCCAATTAACATCTTAGCTGCCAAAGCAGTTTTGAGAAAATGAAAAACTAATCAAATGCAGGCTGCAGAGTTTGACCCACTACTGAGATTTTGTCTGCCCTCCTAAATCATCATTAAGATCATTAGCAATGGTGTCAGTGGAGAGTTTTGGTGCCAAATGGTCTAAGTACAGTGTCAAAAACCCTCTACACTACCAAGAAATAATTGCTAGGGAAAACAGTGGCACATTGTAGACGAATTGTGTGTGCACACCCGAAGGGTGCCTTTTAAGACTGAATTTCTGTTGAAGCTTCAAGTTATGATATCACTGGCATATAAAAAAGCCTTGCATATGTTAATATGGAAGCCATACAGACTGATTTGGAGCAGTTTTAATTGGAACTGTGGGAAAGAAACAGTTATAAAGTCACACAGTGAAAATGATGACTGATGCACTCTGATGCTTTTCCAGCAACAGATTTAGGTGCACAAGTGCTCTCACACCATCAGTCACTGTAGCTCCATCTACTCCCAGGGGTAATTAAATAGAGTGACGTTTTTTTTTTTTACAACTGTTGCTATTTATCCTGGAATAATTTGAATTTCAGCATAAATTTTAACAGTAGGACCTGAAAATACTGTAGCAGAACCTCACTCATGTGCCAATATTTCACATCAGTTCAGTTAATTTCAGTGCTTTTGATTTAATTTATTAACACCATTTGAATATACAGTACTCGTAAATAAACAACCAAAACAACATATGAGACTTTGTCAGGGATAGAATGATAAAGTCCTGAACTTATTGCCATTTTTGTACCTGGTATTTACACATTCCACCAACTTTTATCAGGACAAAGACAAGCATTCAATGTCTGACATTAAAATATATTAGAAAATAGGGCTAATGAACTAGAAAAGTAAGTCATATGAGCATACACTTCATACAATCTTTTCAAAGTAAAAGGACACTTAAGAAGGAAATCATGTCATAAAAGACAGACAGTTTGAGGTGTACATATCAGTGAATTAAGACAGAATTTAAAACTAATATAAAGGCTCCTCCTTAATTGAAGAAGGTAGCTTATTCCGCTCTACGGCACAAAGGAATCCTTAACTGTCTTAAAAATCAATCTATAAAGAATTAAGTTTGCTACAAGTATTATGACTATGGTCCTCTGCCGCCTTCTTAAAATACTTGTAAAAGTAGCTGGAAGCACTTCCATGTAAAATCCTATAAACAATATTCAATTGGATATGACTTGCTCGGTCCTCCATGGAGACCAGTGAAGCTGTAAGAACTGACACCTGCCAACATGACTCCTTAGATCAAGCTTGAGGATGAATCTAATCAGTTTGTGTTGTACTACTTGGAGTTTCTGTTTGACCGCTCTTGTAAGGGGTCAGCACCACGAACTAACAACATAGTCAAAATAATAGGCAGGAGGCCCTTCCACAGCTACTCTCACACACAATTAATGAACAGTTGGTGTTCGCTTAAAATTATTCTTTCAGATCATATGATGCCATTAGTCCTTAAGAATTTGTCTAAATTTTGAGGCATCTGCTTTTGTTGTGCTGCTTGATCCCATGTTCTGCCCAACCCAGCAGTGATGTTTACATCCACCTCTCATAGGCTAGCAGTCACTCTTCAACATGAACACATGTAAACAGTGAGACAGTGGGAATATTTTGTGTCTTTATTCATTCAGTCAGCACAAACAACTGTCTGGAGGAAAGGAAAGATCAGACACTAGATTACCCAGAATTCATTTAGTTATGAGTATGGTTCACAGAACCTTGCCCTGGAGTTCAACATAGACCTGAGCTGAATGTTAACATCCTCACAGCAAATTACAGCTTCTGCCCTCACAGGCTGTGGGTACACTTGGAGATGCATGTCTTGTAGTTTGATGGGCTCTGCTGTGAGACTGGGAATGAGTTTGCCATTGGAAGTCTGCAGTCGTTCATTACAGATGCACTCCTATGTCCACCTGACCACAGGCAGTCCATGAGGAGAGAGAGAGTGGAGTGTGGAAATGATCTCTGCTGTAACTACTGAGCAAGTCCTTGTCCTGCATGTGTGTGTGTATGGAACTCAGTCTTCATTTCCAGGTCATGACATGTGTATGTGTGGCTGTGTGTGCATGCACCTGCACCTTGTATGCTTTAGATTCTCCACGAGTTGAGATCTGACCTAGACACCAGAGATTATTCCACCTGCTGAGCCTTAAGCTAAAACTGACTTCTCTCGATAGATCCTGCCTGTGTCCTTATGGAAAACAGCCATTCAAGTAAGAGTCTTGGATGGAGAGAGAGCAAAATGATCAAAAACAAAGGAACACACCTTTATAGGTTTGACACCCTCTAGATATCATGATGTTGGATGATTAGTTAAGTAAAAAACAACAGGAAAAGCATACTCTAGCATATTTGAGATGCAGACACAGAGACCATTAAAGCTACAAAACTTTAAGAAACAGATTTTTCTGTTCTCTGTGGATGGAGAGATTTTGTGTTACTGGAAACTTATGTCTGGCGGGCTTATATTTGTGCTGCCCATTTTCACAATGGAAAGCTTTGCTAATGTGGTACAGTATGAGCTGGGCCTCAACTGAATCGTCTCACTTGACTGAGAATCTGGTCTTTTCATTTAGGCTACACAGACAGTTTTTTTCTTGGGGCGCATTAACTCCAAATCATTGATTTCTCACTGAGTTTCTATTAATATTCACCAATATCATTATACCCCCATGCATTTCTAATATGTTTTCATGAGCTGCTTTCAAGTTTTTGTAAATTAGCACAGATGCTATAGATACTGTATGTAACATATGTAGAATGTTTTTGGCACATTTCACTATGTGTATTGATAATGTATAGAGTTAATAATTTTAGCTCCAGAAGGACTCAAAGAAGCAGGCTCTCTCTTGCCTCACACCAACCTAAGCCTCGCAGGCGTGTTTAGTTTGAAGCACATTATTTACATACTCAGCTCTGGTTGGACAGTTATTTTATTCTTTTGCCACTACACTGGCGTACAATGAAGTACTTCATTTCCCTAGCATTGTTTCCACAAAAGTTATATCATCATTGAATGGATAAGTAGTAAAAAGTGTTTCCTTAATTTAATTAAAGCATTTTTACGTAGTCTAGTTGGAGTAGAATGTGATTGGTTTTCTGTTGTCGTGTTCAATGAGTGGCAGCCTGTTGTGCCAGTGTTTGAGTCCGTATGTCTGAACAGGGAGTAAAAAACACAAACCACCTGAAACCTAAAGGTTAAACATTTAAAAAGAGATCATTTTGTCAATAAATGTTCTGGTAAGCATGAAAGAATGCATGCACTGAATATGACAATGCTACTGAACTTCCTCTCAGTTTACATGACTTTGCTAACACTGCGTCCTAACAGCAAGCGAGAGTCCGACTATCAGGCTGCATCGTGTAACATTGGACGCTTTCTGTCCACACTGAATCCGTATATGTACTTCTGTTAGGTCATGTAAACAAATCTCATACCTATCAGCTGTGCACTCAAGATCAGACTGGAGACGTAAGCACTCAAGTAAAAGATGGGTGAGTACTTGCTATCTTCCTACATTTGTACTTTTTAAACAGAAAACACATGTTTTATATTGTGATATTTAGGTGTTTCTTTACTGGAAATGACATACAAAATAGCCAACAGCAACTTAACCAGAAACTTCCAGCTTCCTCGCAGCCAGCTGCTTCCTTATTAAGGTTTTTGTAGTGAAATGAAGAGGTCTCGTGGAGATAACTCCTCATTTCAACTAAATCAATCAGCTGTTCCCTGTCCATGACACCGTATCCTCCAGCGCTTTCAACACGAGTGACAGGAGAAGAAGAGAAGCAGGGTGTCCGACAAAAGTTCCACTTTAAAATGGTGTACTGCATTGCGCTGTGCAGCACTGCATCGCTCACAGCCAGTTAGGACATTACAACAGAAAACAAAGCAATCAAACTGATTTTGTCGCCGACGCTCGCTCACGTCGCATTCAGTTAGGACTCGGTGTAAGGCTGGCTGACGAGGCAGCATGGGTAAATTATAGGAAGGGTTGTGCAGTGTTACACAAGCATCGGTACTTTTTCTCTCCCACGTCTTCTTGTCCTCGTGTTGCTTTACTAGAACCTCTGACTTCAATTTTTCCTTCACTACAACTCTTTCCCTTGTACGCCTTCCTCCATCTCTCTCCAAAACCGCTCTCTCTGCGGCCTCTTTCCAAATCCTTCCTCCTTTCTCTCCCTAGTTCTCCGGAGTGTGATGCATGGCTGTCTGTGTTTTCCAAAAGTCCATTAGTTGCAAGCACTGGGCCGCCTCCTCTCCCACAGACAGAGATAAAGACGCAGAGCATGGCTACCCAGCGAGCTGCATGAAAATGAGAGGACAGTGGAGAGAGCGAGATGGAGGGAGACGAAGGGGAGAATGGATGTGAAAACACCTTCATACTGGCCTGGAGCCCAACAGTGAAGGGGTAGAGAAGAGGAAAGAAGAAGAGAAGGAGTAAGAAAGGGGAAGATGATGAAAACAAATAAGGAGAGTCAAAAGAGAAGGCAGAAGGAGTAGGACAAAAAAAGATTAAGAATGCAGCAGGAACAGAAAGAATGGAAAGTCAAAAAGAAGGAACAGAGAGGAAGAAAGAGGGCAGGGGAAGAGAAAGACAGCAAAGACAGAGGAGGAAAAGCTTTCTGTTTAGAATGAGAGTAGTGAAGACAAAGGAAGACAGGAAAAATATAGCAAAAGGATGATAAGGAGGAGGGGAGAAGAAAGAATGAGAAATGGAATGGGCTGACGGTGAGGTGAGGATAAGAAAAAGGGGGCAGTTGTAACCAGATATCCCAGCACCAAAACCATTTATATCATGTTTCCTTTTTCTTTTTTGAAATCCCTCCACCCCTTATGTTGTCCCCCTAATTTATCTACAGCCCTATAATTGAACTTGCAGCTTCCGCCTCAAAACAAAACGCAGGGGAGTTACAGTGATTCATCCTCCATTTTTCTTTTTTATCCTCTTTTTATTGTGGAAATTAAGACGTTATCTAATGGTTGGCTTTAGGTCATAGAGCTGGCTAAACATGATGCAGACCAGGCAGATGAAAAATATTTTTAAAACGTGCTTTCTCTTCTTTTGTTTCAGCAGGGGCATTCGGCCCTTTGATTAATACGGTTGTCCAACTTTAGCAACTTTGCTCTTTGTGTTTCTATTGGTCTAATTGCTTTTATGCTCTCCTCCATATTTCTCTAAGCCAATCTCTGAGTGCATTTTAATCTCCTACAGGCCTATAAATGTACTAATGATGGCTATCTTTGTATCTTGTATTCTTCAGTCATGGATAAAAAAAAGGAATCCAAGACAGTGGAAAAAAATACTTTAATTCTATTGCCTTAAAAAGATAACTTAAACATTTTAATTACATGGCCAACAGCTGGTTTGGAATTGAGGTCTCCCTCTTAATTTATGGCGCTGTCTATCGCGTAAAATCAAAACTCTGTTGTGTTACTCAGGTGATGTGATTGCTTTTAGGTTTTTCTCTGCTTATGCTCTCCGAGCTAAGTATGTTCCTATTTGTTTGATTGTTTTCTAGCAAAAACAGAACCTTGAGCAATAAATTCCAACTACCATCTCTGGCTCGTTAAGGTGAGTTATCTCATTATCATTACAGCCACAAATGGAAACTTTAAGCAAGATAGGAGGGAGATGAAATTAAGTGTTTTGCTGTTCTCCTATTCTATTCAGCACTGGATCAAGTAAAGAATGTGAAATAACTTGGAAAGATGAGGCGTTCTCTCTTGTAAAGTTTTAAGCTACTCTCCTCTAAACACAAGAGAAGTTAAATTGCAAACTGCAAAATTATAGGTGCAATAATGGTGCAACCACTTCCATAAAGAATACTGAAGTAGTCTGAGACTCTTTCAAGCCTCTTCTGATTTATCTGACACAATGCTGCTCGCCACTTAGAGCGAGCTTTGTTGCCAGGCAAAATGAAATGAAACTGTCTAAGGACATACTGGAAACTAAGGATTACATTTAGTCAAGACCAGTTTTAGGGAGGTCATGATCACACTTTTTCTTTTTTGTTCCCGATCCCAGCCCTTCCCAGTGAACAAGTTACAACATGAAAATGACAAAACTTACATTGTGCTCAGTATACACACTGCAGTAAAATTGATATATACATAGCATAACATAGGAGATATTAAATGTTTTAAATATTAATAAATAATTAAAGCTGCAAGCAGCGTTGGTCGGGACCTTGCACTCTGGTCCGTCGGGATCAGATCATTTTGCTTTTTAAAAATGAGGGATATTTCTTACAAGTGTGGTGTGCTTTTATTTTGAAAGTTTGATTGACAGGATGAGAATTTTCTGCAGGGTGAGACATGTCTGTCTTGCTCACACCTGTGGCATCAAAATTATGCAAGTTTCGGGCCCATTCACTTGGATTTCAATTAGTAAACAAAACTCTTGATGAGTTTGTGTGTAAAACAAATTATTTTCCTAATTTTCATCAAGTCTATTTTTTGAAAAGGAAAGACTTTTAACCCACATGACCTGGTCAAAGTTTGATTGAAATGTGTACTGTCAGGTGTCACGAGTCACGAGACTTTGACCTACAAATCTTGAATTTACATGTTTTTTCTATCTTTTACTGTTTTTGAGATGTTAGAGTCTGAGTTTTAAAGTCTTTTCTTGCTCCTCCTGTGATTTTATAATGAGTGTGTATTGCGGAATGTTTCACAGCACCGAGGGAGTGACATCACCAGGAGCAGTTGGAGAGGAGGATTTTAGAGTACGCTTTTTGTGAAATCTCCTCATAAATCCCATGACTTTGGCCAAAGCTTACATTAAAAATCATATTTTTCGGTAGGAAATTTCGTTGCGAATCCATTGATACAGGTTTGAAAGTGGTCAGACTTATAGTTTAGACGTCAGAAGCCTCTGTTTGACACAAAGTTCATGCCCGTAGATTGCATCCCCATTCGTTTACATTGTAAGGTGTGATGTGGCACTGCAACTTTCAGGGCTTATTAAATCTAAACCGTTCGAGTTATTACAAAGTTTTTTTTCCAGCATAGTGTCATAAGTCACCTATTTTGGTGTTTTGCCATGACAGAGGAACTTGCTATAAGTTTATTGAAAATTCTCCAGTCTGCACCAAACTTCACATTGTAAAGTCAGACCTGTCAGCCCAGGTCTGGAGACATCTACATGGCCGTGACAGAAGCCCTTGGACTGCACCGTGCTCCGACATGCACAAGGGTGCGAAGGCCCGTTCAATGCTGCTTGCAGCTTTAATTAAATATATATTTGGCACATTGAAATAACAGGTGTAGCATACTAAATTTGGCACACCTTATTTCTCAATACTTGATCAAAATACTTAAAATCCTTGTTCAAAGTTATTTACAAGCTTAAATTATTGATTTGATATGAAAGAAAGTGTAACTTGGAGAATGCAATGCCTAAAATTGATGTGACACCATCAACTAGATCTGTTGGAGTTGTTGGAACTACAAAAACACTCAACACCAAGTACAGACACCAACTGCAGAGAGCACACAAACCCGACCACAGCCAAGTTTCAATTAGTCCTGTCATCAAGTTACTCGAGGAATAAACATTAATTAGCAACAGTTGATATGACCTGCTGCTAGCAATGTTTGTCGACGCTCAGCGCAGGCTGCACAATCTAATTTTCACTCACATATGCAGCGAGATGCAGGAAACATAGAGCCGGCCTGTTGTAAAAGAGAGGAGTGCTGCAACATTAACAAGCTGTGGTGGATAAAACAAAGTAGAGTACAGTGAAGGAAGGACCTGCATTTGATCGGGTTCATTTTCTCTGATACCAACCCACTAATATGCCCCGATACCAATCTTTAGGCTCGATGAAGGACATCTCTAGACATTTTACATCTCCACTTTAAAATCAATAGAATAGTCATTGAAGCGATGCAAAACAGCTCCAGACAATAGCAGGACATTAAATGAAAGTAAGGGATCAGTATCTACACAGGCACTCATTATTAAATTAAGCTTGTACACCAGAGGGCAGGGGCGTGTAGCAAGGTTTGGCCAAGAGCCAGTTTTTCAAGCATTGGGCCACTGCAGGTTTATAGGTCCAGTGAAGACACCATCCTATATTCTCTAAATTCCTTTGGTTGTAATATTTTTTACAATCTTTTTAAATGTTCTTGGAAATAAAACAGACTGACAAAAGTGTATGGCTGATGTTTGAATACGTTTGTTCAAACTGCTTAAAACAGTTTTATATGTGGGATACATTTACTGAAAGATGTTTAAAAGTTTTGGTATTGCTCAATAAATTAAATTTTCTGATTTTGATGGGGGGCAATAATATGGTGAAGGGCCAGATTTGGCCTATGGGTCTCTTCTTGAACATTTATATCCGAGGGCTAGGCGTCTTTATTGAGAAGGGATGAAAAGAATATCACATATAACAGAATACTAAAGTCCTATTCTAGAAATGTCTTAAGACTCTTGGTACTTTTGTAGAATAGTTATATACACTATTCATTTATGCTCTCCCTAGATTCTCTTTTTACTTGCATCTTGCTTCCTTTCTCTCGGTCTGTCTGAGTAGCCACAGACCCATTTCTATAATAAATCATTAGAGCAAGCATGACAGATACAGTAAGTCCCAGTAGGAATATTCCATCCTCCAATTTTTGGTTTATCTCAGCGAGGCTACAGGCTAATGATAAGCAAATCCTCTACTGAGAATAACAGAATCAAAACAGAGAGAAAGTTTCTGCTGTCAGATATGTATGCAAGCACCCCTAAGACAGGCAGACCTTCACATCTTGTACAACAGGATATAAGCATGCACACATACAATCAAATGTACCGTAGGTATACATACACAAACCGGAGAACACACAAACACCTACACAATCATAATAACGAGAGCGCATTAATTGCCGTCTCCATCCGTTGACTTTCATTGATTTCCTTGTTAGCTGCTGTAATTATTACAGACGCAGGATGTATAGCGTAAGACAAAAGGGATCGAGAGAAAAACAGACCGTGAGAGGCAGAAAGAGAGAGCAAGAGAGAAAGAGAATAAAAGTGGGAATGAAAGATTGTGTGGGTGCCAGATGGATGCTTGAGTCTTGGCAGAAGAGTAAGAAACAGATAAGAAGGAAATTAGGCTTTATTATTAGATATGGGAAGAAAAGAAAGTATAGACAGAAAGAAATAGGTAGATAATAGATTTATTTCTTATTTCCTTCCTTCTTTTATTAAAGCAAACACTTATAATTCACCTCCTCACACCCTCTTTCTTATTTCCCTCCTTTCTCTCTCTCTCTCTGCTCCCTCGACTCTAGCCCGATTTGTCACATCTCTAGCAAACATGTCAGTTTTTAATCAATCACCACACTTGGCAAGGGTAGTTTCTATCTATCTTTCTCTCTCTATCTTTCCATTTTCTTATCCAACATCTATCATTCTCTTATGGCAAATGTCTCTTTCAATACTTACCATTTCCTTCTTTAATATGGAGAGTAAATTCTCTCCCATTTCCTCCTACTGTTTTTCTCTTTTCATCTGCTCTCCCTGAATCTGAGTCACAACACAGAAACACTGTCATCACACAGGCAAAGGATTGTAACAGCAGGAAAATATGTTTGCTGTTTGGGCTTGTTGTGTTGAATCCTAATGAGCTATCAGACTCTGCAGGAAAAGAGCTTTCCCTTTTTCCTGTCAGGGTGATTTGCACTACTAGAAAATAGAAAATGAGAGAGCCCAGCAGCCAAAAAAGACATTTTCTGGTCTTAGCAAAGGTTGGGTTATTACAGAGGATATTGCGGCAGTCATACTCAGGCACAGTGACAGATTTATATCAAGCCAGCTTATGCCTCTGCAGAGATTTCATTCAAATCCAATAAAATACATAACAAACACATAAGTATGACATTAATTTTTAAAAATCTAATGAAACTGGTTGTGCCTCGACCCTTATGTAGCTGCACCATGCCATCACACTGGCTCAGACACAAAATACCACAAGTATCACTCCTGACATTGAAAGCAAAACAACATCAGCAGAAAATGGAACCAAGAAAGGGAAGGAAGGGAATTAAAGAGATGAAAAGGGGAATCACCGGAAGGACATTGCACATTAATGAACATGTAAGAGATATAAGTCGCATAGCTTCAGGCAACCTTGAGACCTGAAAGCTTTGTTCATGAAAAGTCAACCTCTCTTTCTCAAATAGAGATGGAGAGAGAGAGAGAGAGATAGAGAGAGAGAGAGAGACAAATCACAAATACAGAGATCTGTCACCCGAACACAGCTGGGCCACCCTGCTCGGTAACCTTGGCAACTCCCTGACCAATGGCTGGTTGGCAGGAGGTCCTTAAAGAACTGTGACACTGACACAAACACATACGCAGTGAGACAAGCAGACACACACCCACACACTCAGACTGCACCACTGCCTACAGATCTCTTGTTGACTGTGATTTGAGAGGGTAAACAGGTGTTAGAGAGGCGTCTCTGAGTTGAGAGCACACACACACACACACACACACACACACACACACACACACACTGCGAGGCATGTGGGGTGAGGCTCAATGACATGCTCTGTTTAAACATCTTTCCCCATCCACCTTGCTTCACATTGCTTAACTCACTAATGAAGAGAGGCAGAGCTTGAAGATGGGAGCGTAGTGTCGAAATCTTTAGACACACCTACATGTTTTTACCTGCATGTTTTTTTTTCCATTAGGGAATGAGGACAGTGGCTAGATAACAGCTGGAGGGAAGAGAGAGAGATGGGGAAGAATGCCTTCTTCCCAAGGCTTACTCTCTCTCCCTTTGTTGTGTTTACCTCCCACCACCACTCCATCCATTAATGTCTCTCTCTCCACACTTCTGCCACAGCTCTTACCAGCATTTCCTATTTCTTTTCCTACTTTTACTTGTTCCTCTATCTGCCTCCCTTTTATTAGTCTCACCACTTCCTGTGTTAGTCATCCTCCTACTCCCGATTTCTTCCATCCATCCCCTTTTCACCCCCCTCTTTATTTTTTCTTCTTTGTTTCTCCCTCATCCTGCCTCTCATGTTAATAAAATAATATAAGCTGTGAGTAATGAGGTTTTACTGTGAGGAAAAAGATGACCCAGGCCACTTAACGCATCATTGTCATTGAAGGAGACGCCTCATTTGTAGTCAGACAAATTCTGCCTCTCTCTCTGTCTGTCTCGCTAAATCCGCTCTCTAATGTTTGATAGGGTGTTTTTTTTTATTTGATGGTCTTAGCCCCACTGATTAATGCACCCAAGAGTCCATTAAGGCAATAGGAAAATAAAGAATTTATGTATTAGTAAAATGTGGTGTTAAAATTCGCCCATATTTTCTGTCTCTGTGCTCTTTCTCCTCAATCTCCTCTCTTCCGTCTCATATCTTCCACATTCTCATTTCCTCCATCTTCCTTTTCTACATTTCAACTCTATCTAGGTCCCTGATCACCAATTCTTTCTCTATTTTTCCATCTACCCCTCCATCCTGCCCTCACCTCGCTCTCCATTCTTGTCCTTTCTCACCCATTTCCAGCAGCTCCCACAGTCTCCATCTCTCTTTCGGTCACTTTCTCCTCTGTTATCACTCTCTTTCCACCTCCCTAAATCTCCCAATTTCCCCTTTCTTACTCCCCGAGCACCCATTCACCATCCATATCTTCTTCCCCTCCACCCCTCATCTTTCCACTGCTTTGTCTCAATTGTCCTCCCGAGTGCTGTGATGGCCTCACCCAGGGCTGAAGAATCTAAACAGGTCTTGGTTAATTTACCATCAGTTCTATCTGGCAGAGAAATCAGCATAATCTTTATCATTATCACTGAAATCATTATGGTAAATTGGTGAAAGCTTATAGGCTTACATTATACAGCTCCTTACTTCCAGTCTCGAAATATATGTAGCAGAGGTGAAGAAATGATGGTAATTTTTATCATAATTTCTGGAGTCATTATGCTAAATGGGCAGATGGTGATAGGGAGACATTAGGTGATGGGAAACGAGCTTGTTACAGAATGGAGTAAAACATATGTAGGACAAGTGAGGCAATTTTCCATCATCAATAATATTATATACCATGTAAAACAGGTATGGGTGTGTACACATGCATGCATTTTGAAGAATATTAGTGAAACACTGCCTAGAAAAGTTAAATCCATGTGATAAAAGTGTCACAAGATGACATTTTTGACAGTACACAAACACATCAAGCGCATGTCAGGTCATACCAATCATGACTATTGATTGGTATGACCTCATCAGATGATCAGATCCATTTCAGCATGGTAAAATAAAAATTACCATGCTTCAAAAATATTTGAAATACATCTCCAGGAAATGTTTTTTTTTTCTTAGAAAACTGGGTTTTACAAATGACAGCAGAAATGGGTCAACTTTACACTCACTGTTTCCAACACAATATCCTGCCCTCCTTTTCTCCTCCTGTTTCACAGCCCTGAGTGACTGTTAGATGCATGCATGGATGAAATTCAGAATTATCCATAATCTACTAAAGGCTTCATTGTCCTGTTCAAAGCTGTTCTGTTCAGGGTTGGATTGGAAAGCTAGTGAATTCACTGTTGCCATATTTACTCATTAAAGTGTGTCTTTATTGAAGAACAGCCTTTACTATGCTTTCTTTACTCCTAGCCTTGACTTAAGTGAATGTTGATATAACTGCTGCTTCAATACAAATCTTTTGTTTTTTTTAGAAGCTGCCATCAATTTGAGACTGCAGAGTAATGATAATATGTAATGCACATTTTCTAAAGTGGGACCTTTGCATGGTGCAGCAGAAAGTCAGGCAGACAGAAAATCACTCACACTGGCAATCCACTCAACTCTAAAATCACTCAGCAGTCATCAAAGACTCTTGAGACCTGACAGAGAGTAGCTGTCATATATTCACACAGGGACACTTACATCAACTGAGTCAGGTGTGTATGTGTGTGCGCTGGAATGTATGCGAGTAAGCATGCAAATGTGAATATCTCAGTAGTGTGTGTGTGTGCTCAAGCTTGAGTGTAGGCTGCATATGTATATATATGTGTGTGTGTGCTACACTGTCAAGACTTAAAAGCCACTCAGTGAGACACATTTCCATTTTCCATTCCTTTATATGTTAAGGTCTCCTGTGGCACGAGCTGAAATCAAATGTGACAAGAAAAAAAAGTCATCCTATGAACACTGATTTAATATTGTAAAACACTTTAAGCTATGAGGACATACGTAAAATATAAACAGCATGTGTCCTTTTGAACTATGTACATACATATTGTATAATGCACGAAAAAAACTCACTCACTCACACACTCACAAACAACACTATGGCACAGTACTAGATGTTGGTTGGTTCTGTTTTATAGCTGTGAGCAGAGGGAGTTCACATCACTGTCACTATGACCTTCCATTTTTATGACAAATATATGATGCCTCATATTAGTAGCACATCACATTATGGTCTGTGTCAGTACTTTACAAGCTGCAGTCCAGGGGGTGCAGAGGTTAAGTAATTAAGAGGGTAAGTAATTGATAGTTAATTTCAGTAATTACTTTTACAAGTCAGCACAACAGTCAAATGCTGAGCTGTCAGGAGCTCCTCAGCTAAAAGGCCTGCCTAACATCACACTGAGAAAAAAAAAAAGTCTTCCTGAGACCTTCCATGAATAAATGGAGACAACCACAACTGAGTAACGCATCGCTTTAAATAGAAACGCCATGTCAAACAGTGACATACAACACACTAGTCTTTGAAATCATATGTGACACCAAGTTAATGAGATATCAAGTCTGAGGTGCAACACCTCTTAGTTTATTGAACGCCTTGATCATTGACTGAAATGGGAGCGACACATATATTACCCACTGACAGGCCTCACTCTGCAGCGCTTGCCTGGCTTTGTGTGTGTTTGTGTGTATCAATGCATCCAAGGTGTGCATGTCAGTAAAAGTGTTAGTGTATGAAGCTTACATACGTCTGCTTTTGGACACGTGAAAAAATAGTGTTTGTATGTGCATTTCCACATGTACGTGCATCTATGTGTGTGTGTTTGTGTGTGAGTGATACCAGAGACAGCTCAGACGCTGACCCGATCTGACATATAATATTATTCTGCTGCAGGGGATCGAAACTGAAAAGGGAGAAAATCCATAGTGCACAGGAGACAACGGTGACAGAGAGGAGTAAGAGGTTTATTGTGAAAGAGAAAAGGCCTGAGAGAAAGAGAGAGAGTGAGAGAGACGAAGAGAGAAAGCTGCAGCAGGGAAGAGGAGGGGGAGAAGAGAGAGCATGACACTGAGGGGCAAAATATATCAAGTTCTTAACCTCATAGGAATCAAATATAGCAGAGGGACTGGATTGAAGGAGACAAACACATCAAAATATATCAAATAGAGGCAGAGAGCAAAAGAGTCCGAGTCAGAGTGACTCATAGGGTCTCTTAATAACACTATGGTCTTCCAAATACCCTCCAGCTTGAAAGTACTGTTCCAGGTATTGTTCACTAGTTTGAGAGGAAAATATAACAGGCAGAAAGTCTCCACTTTGAAGAATTTTTAGGTGATGGCTTCAGTTTATTGGCCATTAAGTGTTTCACTTAGTTTCTACATCTCTTTTTGGCAGACTTTGTGAAAAGTAACTGAGATCAAGAGATCATTTAGCCTTTGACACCTCTTTTTTCTCTGTGTGACAAGCTTCAGGGTAAAATTAATGTTTCACTTTTTTCTGAGAGGAAGATGAATTTCAGAGATTAATTCAGAGAGAGACCTAAATGTGGAGGAGGATATCAACAGTATTTGACTGACTAAAGTGAAGTTCAATCTACATTTAAAGTACTTTGTTTTAGAATGATCAAATACCATACATTTTCATTATCGAGGTTTACAAATACAGTTAAACATGGCAATTATGTCACTGCAGCAGAAATAAAACATCAGCCTGTGTCAAAGCAACTGAGAGAGGAACAAGCATTAATGTACCACTAGAGTGCACCCTGTAGCCTTTAACACAATGTAGATGAATAAGAGACTGGCAGAGAGACAGGGGGAGATACAGGAAAGAAAATATCAAGAGAGTAGAAAGAAGGACGGGGGAGGGTTAAGTTTGGGAAACAGAGTAGTGACATAAAATAGAAAGACAGCAACACAGACCGTTGCAAACAAGTGGTGGTGCATAGAGACATAGCGCAATTAAGTCCCGCCCACTATAGAGGAGAAAACAATTCATGGCTCTCCATTGACTTTGTATTGAGTAAAGGTGCCCCCTCGTCACTTCTGTCTGCTAGCAAACAACAGAAATATGCCTAAAAGCTGCTGTGTGGTGGGATGCACTACCAACAGGGTAAAGAATCCAGAACTATATGTTTTTATAAGCTGCCAAACCAAAGAATCAAGCCTTTAAGAAGACAAAAGTGTATAATATTACAGGGCTGTGTGCTGCGCGGTGGGAGAGACAGACCTGAAATGTGCTGCACAGACAGCCTGCAGCTCAGAAACCTCCGTAACAATACCTAGACACGCTGCTAGTCACAGAGAACACACACTGAAAATAAAAACAGAAGATCAGGTGGATTACTCATGGATTCCAAAAGAACTTGGACACCAAATATTTGTTTGCCTTGGACATGGGATCTCTATGACGGGCTACACCTGTATAGGCTGGGATGAGAATATTTGGTAAAACATTAAAAGGATGTTACCCTTGGTCGCAACCCCAACACCCTTGCCCACACAGCTGCTGCGCCCAGGAACTACAGACCACCCAGATACAGACAAGAAACTCTACCTCCCACCTACCTGTGGCACCTGCAGTGCTCTGCCCCCCTACAACACTCCGTCCCCATCCTATATCCCACCCTACTGGCCCATCCAGCCACAGAAGACCCCAACACCCCACCATCACCAACAGATGACCTATGCATCTATGATGAACAATCCTACGCCTCCCCTATCCACCACTGTAAGGGGAACTAGGGGCAATCAAAGAGATGCTCCACACTCTGTGTAACAGACTACTGCGAACATGAGGTACAGAGATACCTTAGATAAAGAACACACACACACTCTTTCACACACGGAGATACAGACACATACAGACACTCACACGTTCACTCTTTCTCTATCTTTCTTTCTCACACACACACAAATACAAAGTTAGTTTAAATATATTAATTCTCCTGTAAATTGGTTGCACCAGATTGGTCTTTTTTCTGTTTCATTTTGTTCATGTTTTGGTTAAATTTATTTCTTTTTTCTCTCAATTAAATCTTTCACAATAAGCTTTGGAATATTCAGGGTTTGTACTCTTGCACTCTTGTACTCTACACTTTTGGTCTAGACCACAGACCTGATTTCTTAAAAGAAGAAGTTTTAGTGGTGTCTAGCAGGGTGGACTTGGTAGAAATGGAATGTAATATTCATAAGTATGTTTTAATTAGTGTGTAATCCCATGAAAATACGAATCATTGTGTTTTTGTTACCTTAGAATGAGCTATTGTTGTATCTATATAGGGAGCAGGTCCTCTTCCACAGAGCCTGCCATGCTGCACCACCATGTTTCTACAGTAGCCCCGAATGGACAAACTAAACACTGGCTCTAGAGAGAAGAATGGTGTTCATCCCTCCAGAAGAGTTCTAGAGACTTGTAGTATCAATGCCAAGGCTGAGGAACACCATTCTTTAAAAAGATATTCCCTCATTTTTGTTTTGATGACAGTGGTGGGGAGCGCTGTCTAACATGTCAGTCTAAAATCTCCCATAGGTGTTCAGTTGGGTTGAGATCTGGTGACTGCGAAGGCCATAGCATATCCATCATTTTCATACTCATCAAATCATTCAGTGACCCCTCGTGCCCTGTGAATTGGGACATTGTCATCTTGGAGGAGACCACTCCCATCAGGATAGAAATGTTTCATCATAGAATAAAGGTGATCACTCAGAACAACTTTGTATTGATTTGCAGTGACCCTTGCCTTTAAGGGGACAAGTGGACCCATGCCAGCAAAATGCCCTTCACAGCATAACAGAGCCACCAAATCCCTTCACTCTAGGGGTCAAGCATTCAGACCTGTACCAGTTTTTCCTTTGATTTTTCACTGGTCTGTATGTGTGCAATATACAACCCTCCATCAAAGTCACCATACCATGAAGAAGAGTTCTACAGCTCCCTACACACAGAGATATTTCACTTTCAAGCCCAATACTTCTCTGTGCAGAAATGAACAGGTTCAGAACCTGAATGTATAGACCACACAGGAGATGAACATATATTCAGACAGTCACTTTTGACTCCCTCACCCTCAGCCATGAGGAACCAGAGGTGTACTGCCAATCGGGCACACTGGGAAAAATCCCAGTGGGCCACAGCATCGGTGGGCCAGTGGAGTTTGGAAAAATAAATAAATTTAATGACGTCTATAAAAGCATCCCACCTGAAGACCTGAACCTAAATCAACTTGAAATTGAAACAAAGTTAGGGAACCTTGAATCAGCCATCATGAATAACCAAAAATCCATTAGATTACCCAATTACACAAAACGAGTTAACAGACATACTGAAAACTCTTAATTCCAATAAAGCTTGTGACACAGATTGCATAAAAAATGAAATGCTGAAGAACAGTACCCCTGAGTTGCAAACTGCAGTTGTTAAACTGTTCAACATAGTGCTGACTGCTGGCTGCTTTCCTGATGTCCCAATCCATAAAAATGGTAATAAATTAGACCCTAATAACTACAAAGGGATCTGTGTCAGCAACAACCTTGGGAAAATATTCTGTAGTATCTTGAATTCCAGGAAACCCACCTTTATTCAAGAAAAAAATATAATTAGCAAATGTCAGATTGGCTTTCTTCCAAGTTACCAAACCTCCGATCATATCCTTACACACCTTAATTAATAAACATGTCCACCAAGAAAAGGGAGGGAAAATATTTGCTTGTTTCATCAATTTTAAAAAAAGCCTTTGATTCCATTTGGCTTGAGGGACTTTTCTTCAGAATCCCTCAAAGTAGACTAGGTGGTAAGGTATATAATCTTATCAAATGTATGTGCAAGCACAACCAGTGAGCTGTGAAAATTAACAATCAAAGAACAGAGTACTTCACTCAAGGATGCAGTGTGAAACAAGGGCACTGTTTAAGTCCTATATTATTCAATCTGTATATAAATGAACTTGCGGACCAGTTGGATCATTCAGCAGCTCTGGGCCTCACACTCTTTGACACAGAGATTAGATACCTTATGAAGATGACCTTGTTCTGTTCTCCCCAACCAGAGATAGTCTTCAACATAACCTGACCATCCTAGAACAATACTGCCATAACTGGGCCTTGGAGGTAAATTTTAAACAAACCCAAATTCTTATCTTAAAAAAAACATCTTGAAAACAATTATTTTACTTTGATCAACACCCTAATTGAACACACAAAAAATTATACTTACCTTGGTCATAAGATATTGGCATCAGGAAATTTCAGTATGGCAATAAATGCACTCAAAGAAGAAGCAGGCAGAGCAATGTGTGCATTAGAAACCAAGTTATCCAACATTAACATTCCAATTAATTTTACCAATAGCTTTATATGGAAGTGAGGTCTGGGGCCTGCTCAGTAGATTGGAGTATGTCTCATGGGACAAACACCCAGTAGAGGCCCTCCACACTGAATTCTGTCGAAGAACTCTAATCGTTCAAAGGAAAACTCCAAATAACGCCTGCAGAGCAGAACTGGGATGTTTCCCAGTACTGTTAAACATACAAAAACAGGCAATAACATTTTTGGACACATCTAAATTCAAGTCCAAAACACATACATCCCTTCAAAGCACTAAAAACCAAAGGGCTGAACCCTGAAAATAGCCCCCTAAGTCAGCTGATGGTGAAACTAACCAATGGGCTCTCAACAGCTCTGATTCAAAACAACACAATCCAATAAAACTAATTATGAGTCAGTCAAAAGATCTATATTTAGAACATTCCACTCTGTCAGAGATACGAAGCAGAGACTGATCATGACAAAATACAGGCTCAGTGACCATTAACTGGCGGTAGAAACCGGAAGATACAGGCAGACATGGCTGCCCAGACATGGGAGGTGGACACAGAGATGCACTTCCTCCTCCACTGTGAGAAGTTCTCTTCAGTAAGAGACTTCCAATACAGGGAAACAGCCAAGAAATTAACAAACCTCCTCAAGTTAACCACAGAGGGGAAACCGGCAGTTCTCCTGGGTGAAGGGACAGCAGCTCCTCTGGCAGCTAAATATTTGTTGTCTGCCTGCCACAGCCTAAGGGACTCACAATCACTATAAGATCCCAAAAATCATCAGTATAATATAGAATCTGCATATAATAATGATAATAATAATAATAATAATAATAATAATAATAATAATAATGATAACCTTTATTTATATAGCACATTTCCATTTCCAATACACAAGAAGTATCTCAGTCTTTTTTGAGATGAGTTTAAGGAAATTTTCATTTCGTTTATGAATGTACTCAAGACAGTTTATAAGCGAAAATCTCATTGAACTTATTAGGGTCAGAGCTGAGGTAAACCTAGGTGTCCCATTACTGGGACAAGTGTTATTTTTCCTGGTTTTAATTTTAATTGTGTTTTAATTTTAATGGGGCAATTTCATCAAGGAATTGAATTGCAGATGATATTGAAATTAGTTAGATGCTCATCCGCTGATAATGAGGGCCCTATCCCACAAGGGATAGTGTTAAAAGCTTTAGTAAAAACACTGGCAGAGGTAGAATTCCCTCTGGGTTAGTGAGCTCAGCTAGAGGTAAGGAGGGCATGCTATCTGCTGCAGGTCATCAGTGATGTCACATTCACAGATCCATATGGGACGAAGGGGGGAAGCAAAATTCTTCGGTGTTTACCTTTTACAACTAAAAGCCAGGAGGCAACTTCTCCAAGAGCCGGTGGGAGGCAGCCGGCATCTGGCACCCCAAAGCCAGGCAGTACCAAAGAGGCCAAGCAGTCTTCAAGCAGTGACTGCCGCTGGAGGAGATCATTTATGAGACTTGTAATGGAGAAGAGCTCAGTCTTAATATTGGAGGTTCCATCTGTTACGACTAGGGATGTGCAGAGGGCCCAGTATTTGTATTTGTATCTGTATTTGTTGAGGCAGCAAAATTATTTGTATTTGTATTTGTATTCGAATAAACGTGGAAAGAGGCTTAAAAATCCTGTTTTTGTTTTTATTACGCTTATAATTTTAGAAAATTAAAGATGAAAAGTGATATCCAAATTAAGAAATAAGTGTCATGTAGCAGGTGGATGTGACTCCCCTCATTGAGACCTGCTGATAGACGTAACAGCGGAGCAGAGGAGAGAGACTGAGTTAGCGACTATAACTGACCTGCTCGCTGGTATTTGACATGTTTTATTTTTTTCTTCCCAAAAACAAATAATTAAAAAAATATTTGTATGAAACAAATATTCATAAAAAACCCACTATTTGTGCTTTGCCAAATAACGTATTTGTATTCGGGCACACCCCTAGTTATGACCATCATTGATGAGACCTGCAACACGCCTAAAGCAGTCCAGTCTCTCAAGTGGAAACCCATGACTAGGGGTGGTGAGTAAAGTCCATTTGAACTGCAGAAACTTCTCCTATCTTCAATACTCAAACAATGTCCCTCAAGCCCCTCAACCAGGGATAGAGGAGTAAAATCCAAAGAGAAAATTCCTTAAAATCCTCAGTAAAAACAACCAGCTAGCCTGGCCACCAGGCTAAAAACAACCTAGCTAAGCTAGCAGCAGTCGTGGCAGTCCAGCAGGCTACATCCAGCTGACAGCTAACTTAAAATCCAAAAGTCTGATGACTAAAATCTTTTACCTTGTTAAAACCAGGCAAACCAACCAGAATCTAAAAGTGTAGCGTAAAAATTTGTAAAAATGTCAATTTCTGACAGAGCTTCTGACAGTCAAAAACAACACTGATGTATGTGCATGTGTGACCTGTGTATTTAATATTTATATGTAGTATGTAATACATGTGAATTTTCTGTAAACTGCTTTGCCAACAACGTGTCTTTGTTCATGCCAGTGAAGCTATTTGAAATAGTCGGAGAGGAAGGTCTGCTTCCCTCTCGTGTTCTCTCTCATTGCTGCTGTGCAGTGCTTGCTGCCACTCTGGAGGTGTCACCTTTGTCTTGTAGGATTTATCCAAGAGATCCAGGTCCTTTCTCCATCCTGCTTATGACCAGCACTTTGTCCAGTTCTGTCTCCTGTCAGTCCTGCCTGCGTGCACTCTGTTGCTACTGGAAAGCTACCTTTGTCATATTATTTACTCATCATAGAGCATTCAGTCTTACTTACTAATTAAAGAAATATTCAACCTTAAACACTTTAGCATAGCTCCTGGAAATGTACAGTATATCAGTAACCACAAGACATTAATGTGGACTCTTGTTCTCTTACTATGTATTACTATCACTATTGACATAGCTCTTTCTGTAGACACATAAGGATTTTAAAAAATAATGAATTACACATTACTCATAACTTTTACTTGACACTATTGTGCTAGGCTTACTTGTGCACATAAGGTTGATAAACAATGCAACCTAGCCTGCACCAAGCAGCAGTCCAATCTCTGACATTGCGACTTTGTGTCCATATGTAGTTTGAATGCATTTCTGTTCAGATTACCCTCTATTTACTGTAGTCCACTAGCAGGCAGCAGACAGGTACGAAAATTTCCCCAACAGCATACTGTCCTCTCACTGTCTCCAGCCATCAACTCAATGTAAGCAGCAAGCAGACTTGAATGGTCAGCCTAACATCTCACAGGTGACTCTGTTCATCTCCTGGGTATTACTGCTGTGTTGCAGTCACCTTTTAGCTGATCTTTGGCAGCTGGAATGTAGCACTGATACAACAGGGTGAAACTGAATTTCCCCACCACTTGCTGCAATCAATCAATGGACAACAACATAGAGTTTGACTTTGGTCTTGCTGTCCTTAGTGATAAGTGCCAAAGTCGGATGATCATGCCCTGTTGTTTTCAACAGCATGCTCTCCACAAATGTCCGCCAAAGATAATAGATAGCATATGAAACCACACTGCTTTTTCATCTATTGTTATGATTTCTAACATGGTTTTGGAGTGGACAGCCTATCCAACAATGTCAACAAAATAACCTGTGGGGCAATGATCCCTGTGTACCACACTAGTCAAATAGTAAAACATGATTGAAAAAAACATCAGCTCCATGCTCACATAGCACCTCATTTTTCTATTCATCAATATTGAGCAGTCTTGCAGCAGTGATGTCCAAACTTTTGAACTATTTTAAAATGATCTTACAACTTAATCTCTGGTGGCGCTGTTACTCACGTAGTATATATGCCAAGAGGTCAAAATATCAGCATGTTCCTACATAATGTTTCAAATTGGCAATATTGTTGGATTTTTTAAGCTACTTAAAATTATTTTACAATGATTGGAATGACTGAATTAATGTGGATACTATTAGACACCAGGTCTACAACTGTATATCCATGTGAATTTTATTTAAATATTTTAAATACAAAAAAGTATCAGGATTTTGTGAGCTCTTCATTTAAGATGTGATAATTTCTACACAGTCCTCAACATGATTCCTTAATAACATTCCTTAATAACTACATACATTTGAAAAAAAGAACTAGCATACTGTCTGCATTAAAATTCCTCCAATGATATTTTCTTAATTTGCCACTAGCAATGAAAATTTTTTAGGACCCTTTAATTATTTTTTTGAGAGAAACATTTGTATTCAGTCAACTGATATGATAGCATGAAAGACAGACTAAATGTGATGCGCAATAAAATAACTTTAAATTCCTAATCAAACTCAATCAGATCAGAAGATTTATGTTTTTTACATCAAGCTGTTTGTGTCAAGTTGTTAGTTAAGATAAAAAAAATACCTCTTGGTTTCACACACACATAACTCAGATTAACAATAAAATACTGACTTATTCATGATTCTGGTATACTGTACATGCTCAATAAACACCTCTGCCAAAAAAACAACGTATGTGTGTTAATAGTTGTGTGCTTATATGCTGTTATGTGCCGCATTTATCTCATCATTTTAAAAACACCACACGCCACTTTAATCACTCCTCCCAACTCTTCCAATGCTGGCTCCAGTTCAAGGCTAATATATTCTAAAGGGAGGAGGGATAAAGTGAGACTCTCACTGGGAGAGAGAAGGGCGATGCAAACAGAAAGTGGGATGCGTGCAAATGAGATGCGGTAGTCAGGTATTTATGATGCCGGGTAATCACCGAGGGAATTAAGTATTTAACCATGCAAGCATTATCTGTGTATCATTAACATCATTCTGTAGCAGGAGCTGTATGTCAAAACAGGACTGAGGCTGAGCTGTGTACAAGAAGGATGTACTGTATGCTATATATACAGTGTGAAATTCAATTCACTGTACTGTATGTATTAAATGTGTTATAAATTGGGGGTGCAGGTTTACAAGCAAAATTCTTATGAATAACATCAGAAAAACTGTGAGTGTTTTGCCTTTTGGATGCTGATATAAAATGCGTGGTATTAGAATATAAACCCCTTATTTAAAATTTTTTTTAAAAATTAAAAAAAAACAAAGAATGCAGAAACACATGATCAGGCAAAAGACCTTGACAGCATTTGCTGTGCTGATGAAGTTCTGTCTTTTTCCTATTTTGGGATCAATGGACACAAATGCAAACAGCTGAACAAATAAATGTGCTGAATGCTTCTATTGAAAGAGACGTTTTTTCGCTCTTATCCCTAATGGTATCATTACATCAAATATAATTGTTAAATCACCCCATGTGCAAAGCAACCTAACTGTTTACCAGCTGCCCATGTTATTCAGTGACAACAGCACTTACACAGAGTGCGCTTTTCTTTGTCACATAAATTGGTTTATGATTGGTTTAACATAATGCTGGGCAGCAATGATCTCAAGTGAAATTGTTCTCTGGGAAAGGAAGGATGGAGGACGCAGGACGTATCTTGCAGTATGATCACACCACAAGGCTCATCTTTTAAGGGCTAATGTTGCACCATACCATGGAATACTTTTTACTATTATTATAGTAAAAAGTATTACTACTACTACTATTATTATTATTTTACTATTATTATATTTTTAATTGTTATAGAATTATCCTTATTATTATAACCATGTTAACAGTAAATTCTACAAAGAAAGGAAAGCCACATAGTATAAAATTATATACATGTATAACAATAACAATAATAATAAATAAATAAATAAATCATTTATATAGCACTTTTCGTATCATAATATGCAGCTCAAAGTATGTGTTGTCGAAACTGACAAGTTTAAATGCTGGCAAATTATGGCCTGAATCTGAATGCTTTGTATAATAAATGATCGCTTTGGTGTTGCCCCCACTTCGCAACTGGACCCTTTACTCAAAACTACAGTACTCCTTCAACACCAATTTTTGTTTTACTATCAACAGTTATTTTACATGTGTCTAAGTACCTTTGTTTAGAAACTGACAACTTACTAAAACTAAAGATTAAAATGTAAAAACCTACCTTCCGAATGCCTTCCTTTGACTCTTCAACATTGTTATCAGCACCTCCAGTACGGTTTATCATCCGCCACATCTGGGAGTACATAGGATCTCTCTCAAAGGGGTTCATTGCCTTGGAGCGCACCTGATCATATACTGCAGAGTCCAGCACCGTACCATAAGGCAACTCTGTCTGCTTGGACAAGTCCTGGAGAGACCTAGAGAGAGACAATGGTGGAAAGAGTTAGTAATCACACAGATGCAAGAGTAAGTTAAGACTCCCCTTAATGTAGGCCATGGCAGTTTGGGATAGTGATGAAATTCAACTGATTGCTGTCAAGAACTGTCCTTGCTTGTCCTGTGAACAAGGAAGTCAGAGTGTGCGTAAACATAAGGGCCGGATTATGCTCGAAAAGACCTAGTTTGTTCGATGTCACAATACAAGGTTTTAACCTCCTACTCATTCACACTACTTTGCAGTCTCTATAGTATATATCTTAACATATATTTTAAAACTATACCATTATTTCTAAGTGCACATTTGGATAAAATGAGAATACTACAATTAGTAATGTCAAGTAAGAAAAAACTTTGTCACAGCTGGAGTGACCTTGATTGAATCCCCAGCAGTGGTGCTTCTTGCTTGGCTGGGAACTCTGATGTTTGCACAAGCAAACATGGTGTATGACCATGTCTTCATTATCATATTAAGGCTCCTTTCCACTGTGAGATTTTGGGCTATCTAAGACAAATGTTGACAATCGTGAGAGAAAATTGGTAAAATCTTTGGTTGTCAGTCTAAAACGGTGGTCCCAGAACGCACTGCGAGACATGTCAATCGACGACCATTTGGAGCTTTGACAACCAAAGACAGACTGAGGCAAAATTCTGACAGTGTCAAAAATTTTAGCTGTAGCATGCCCATCGGTGTATGTTAGCCGGCTTAGCCAAATTCTAATAATGTGACTGCTGCAACCCATGTCTACAAACCAACCAATCAGAATATGTCATGAAATGACAGAAAACACTGGTCAGTGTGACACTTCCTAAGTGCAGTTTTCTGATTAAAGTTTAGGGGAAAACACACTTGTTCTCCTTCAGACATCCATGGCACACAAAAACCAAAAGGCTGGAGGTGAAATTAAAATTAAGTTTGTGTGATTTTGCTGCATTTTCAAAACATATGAGTGGCACAGATGGATGACACGAGCTAATGATGTACCTCTGCCTTCATGTACTTTTTTCTGTTTACATTGTAGTGCCATGATTCACTATACATTCAGTGCACAATCTGACATGCCTCAAATTGATATTGTACAGTCTGACACAGATTGTGCCAAGATTTTTATTATAGGTGTCTCGTCTCTCTCACAATGTGACATGCAATAAATTTACACTACCGTTGTTGTTACACAGTCTAAAGGCACCTTTAGTATTACTAGTTAGGTGACTGAGGAAGAGGGCCATGGATGGTACACTTTAAGTAGGGGTGTAACGGTATGTGTATTTGTCCCAGATCTTCACAGTACAGTCGTTACAGTTCTTTGCATGCAGTCATACGAAGAATACACTCCTTGACCCAAACAATTACTGTCAAAATAGTTTAATAATCCACTTAGTCCGACATGTGGAACAATAATTCTAGAGCGCAAGTTTTACCCAGAGCATTTTGGCAGCACACCACTTAGCTGTAGCAGGCTCATGAGTGTATGCTAGCCGGCTTAGCCAAGGTAGCCTGGTTACCCTGTAGTGTCACTGCCATCAGAATGACAAACAAGAGACCCATAACACTGACTGAGAGCAACACTATTGTTAAAATATGCTCCGTTATCTCCATAGAGAAACAATACCGCATCTTTTTTCTGCTGTACTGAAATCGTACCGAACCATGACCCCAAAACCGAGGTACATACCCAATCCTTGAATTTTGTGTACTGTTACACCCATAACTTTGAGTGATTCACACTTGTGGTTCACACTATCCCTTCCCTTTTAATGGATGGTTTGGATCTAAACCCATCCTGGGCCAAAAGTGGGAGTTGGGAGCAATATTTAAATGACATGCAATAAAAACAGAAAATGTTAATTGGCCATGACCATTAAATATGAGAAAAAGGGGGGTGGAAAACAGTTTGGACAGTAGTACTCACTCAGTTCACAGTGCTGAACCAGGTGGCTCAGGAATTAAATCTACTGTACAACTGCACTAAAGAAGGGAGATATTAACAAGGAAGAGCAAATGAAAAAACACACAAGTCAGTCTGTTTTGTACTATTTCTTATTCATCTCATTGTCTCTCTCTCTCTCTCTCTCTCTCTCTATCTCTTCCTCTCTCTCTTATTATTCCTTTCTCTCCCAATGTACCCCTTACCCATAAACTGGCACCTCTGGGGGAATATACAAGCTATTGTTAATTATAATGCAACAGTGCTTGCGTTGCCTCTCAAACAGTTTGGCCGCTGAGAAATGTAATGGAGAATCATTACGGGAACTAATTACTGTTTGTTTGTTAAATGGCTGCTACATACCACCCATGATTTGAGAGACACACATTTGTGAAACAAAACATGAACAAAAAAACACTCAACATGTCCTGCTTAATGAAGAACAAGTGTACAGTATCTTACTTCATTAATTCAGTTGTACTACACCCACAAAGCAGATTTAACAATGGGGAAAAATACAAGTTTAAGACCCCACACTGACACCTGGTCTGTCCTCAACAAAACAGCATTTAAGTTATATATTTCTTTACATTCCTGACACTTATTCAGTGCAACCCTGGATTAAATGAACTGAAAGGGCATAACAGGGAGAGTGAATTCATCTTGCTACACTCAAGACAACTCTCAACTTCTACAACGAGAATTCTTGAGTCATATCATCAATCAGTCCACTTCATCAACTGAAGATTTACCACTCTCAAGTACAAATCAACGAGATCCTATATCTTCAGAATCTAATGTTATTAAATTACTATTTTATCATCTTGGAGGACTCTTTCTCACAGTTTGTAGGTGATGGCGGTCCTGATAAATCATTTTCTGTGAAAGTAAAATTGCAATGTATGGTTATGTTTTTATTGATGTTGTCTGGAAATGCTCAGCCCAATCCTTGGCCTACTACCCATGTTTACCCACTCTCTAAGATTTCAAAAGTAGAACAGGCCTTGGTCTTATACATTTAAATGTTAGAAGTCTTGTAACTAAAATGGATATGATCAAGATCTGGGCAAATACGACAAATATGACTTAATGGTTCTACCCGTAACGCAGCTCAAGAAATTGGTAACTGATGACTTAATTTTTATTGATGGTTTCAAACTGATCGGGTGGGTAAAGAAGGCAGAGTTGCCAGTATATCAAATCCCAGTTGATTAACTTGAAGACTTGAAGTCTTGGCCATCGAAGTGGGTGTAACAAAGGATTCTCATATCACTGTGGTTGGCTGCTTTAGACCCCTGTCTGCCTCAAAGGATGCTTTCAAATCTATTTCAGATATTTTACATGAATTAAATGATTCTGAATTCATCCTTGATCTAAATTGGTAGTGGCTTTCATGGACCTCAGATTGTTTTAAATAACTGTGTGACTCCTTAAACCTTGGGCAACTCATCAATGCACCAACAAGGCCAAATACTATAGCATAAAATAAATCTACCTTGCTTGATTTAATTATAACAAATACATCTCACAAATACGCCTCAACTGGCATACTTTGCAATGATGTAAGTGATCATTGTGCAACTGCTTGTGTCAGGAATACAAAATCCCCAAGGTAAAATCCCATTTCATTTTTAAAAGATAGTCAAGAATGCATGTTTTTAACTATGACTAAGTAGCCATGAAATATTAAAGGCTTTTTAAATGTATTACCCTCTTGAGTGCTACAGATCTTTTCAATAATTTTTAAAAGATATTTTAAAAGCTTTGAAGAGCAGGCTTTCCTGCATGATTTGTATTACAATGACCTTAGCAGTCTGATTATGGATGTTGAACTGGCATGGGAATATTTTCACTCAATTTTCCAGTCTATCTCTAATAAACATGTTCCCATTAAGGGACCAGCAGTAGGGACAATCCCTGGCATTCAGACAGCCTTTCAGGGCTAATTTGTTAAAGAAATAAATCTTGGGCCCAAGCTAGATTTTCACACTCCTCTGCTGACTGGACTATGTTTAGAGCCCTAAGGAACAAATGCACCTCAATGATCAGTTTATCTAAAGTCAGTTATAGAGAACCTAAATAACCCCTCAAAATTCTGGAAATATATTTAATCCTTTCAGGTACTCATGTTGCTTCAAGCCTCCCTGAACACATGGTATTGGCTCAGACTAAATAAAGGACAAAGCTGCCATGGTCAGCCAATTTAACAAGCACTTTATTTGTGCTGGGTCTATATTTGACAGCTCAAATGACATTGACCACAAAAAGTCTGCAGGTCAAGATAATCCTTATCTCTTAAGGGTGGCGGCAGATATTATTGCTGAGCCCATTACTCATATTTTTAATTAGAACCTTTTGTCCAACTCAATACCTAAAATCTGGATAGTTGCCTATATTCTCCACTTACTTAAAGGTGGAGACCCCTCAGAGTTAAACAACTACCATCCGATTTCCAAACTCTCAGTCCTAGCTAAGATCCTTGAATCCTCGGTAAATTTACAGTCAAAACAGTTTTTACTTGATAACAACAAGTGATTTTCAGTCTGGTTTTAGAACTGGCCACAGTACCAATACTGCTGCTATGGTTGTGACTAATGATCTTATGGTTACTTTGGACAGAAAACAGCATTGCGCTGCCTTATTTTTGGATCTAGCTAAGGTCTTTGATTCAGTGGACCACAAATTGCTGCTGAACAAACTTAGAAGTGCTGGTTTCAGTCCTAAGGCTGTCAAATGGCTCAGAAATTATTTTATAGTTCAAACTCAATGTGTCCATGCAGAGGGCCACAAACCTGATCTTATGGAGCCTTGATTCAGTGTAGCATGCATCTCTACGTTTCATTACAAATCAAAGTCCCTTACTCACCATGCATCCTTTATGATTTGGTGGGTTGTACTTCATTCACTCACAGACAACAGCACTGGTATATTTTTATCTATGAAGCAATAATGGGTAAACTTCCAGCTTACTTCTGTACCCTTCTCTGTCTCAGCTCTGGTAGTTACCAGCTACGTTCCTCCAAACGGTTGGTTTTTAATGTACCCTAGGTTTTGACAGATCTGGGGAAAACTGCATTTTCCTACTATGCACTTTGGGCATGGAATAATCTGCAAAGACCTAAAATTAGAAACATGTATATCCATTGGTGAATTTAAGGGCATCATGGAGAATGTGGTGTTGGAGGCATGTAGTTGTTTTTCCTGAGAGGCCATTGTGTTTGAATAGCTGTTCTTCTGTTTTATTGTGAATTTTTGTATATCATGTTGTGTATGTTGCATTTAAATATGTTGTGATTTTGTAGACCTTAGCAAGGTCTCTTTTGTAAAAGAGATTTTTGATCTCAGTGGGACTTCCTGGTGAAATAAAGGTAAAATAAATAAGTATAAAAATAAGTAGGTACTGTTTGTATTATTACAAGGATGCTCACTCACAAAGACAAACACATACACAGAAACACACGCGTGCACGCGCACACACACATACAACACACACACACACACACACACACACACACAAGCTAACACATTTACACATTTTATGGAAGGTCACAGCTCTTGCATTTCCTCTCTCTCTCATGCCCTCCTCAACTATCTCTCTGACCCGCTTTAAAAAACTGCTTTGAAGATTTTAATGAACTTTGCCGTTAACATGAATCTTTTATTACTGTCAATTAATCTTTGGCCTCAATAATCTGCCCTCCCCAACCAACTCCCACAAGAATATCTAGGCCTGTCAGCACACTCTTTGACCAGGATCCCCCCCTGTGTGAATTGGACTGCAACTCCCAGCTTGTTATTTGATGGTATGTGAATGCATGCAAGAGAGAGAAATATGGCATGTCTGGGGAAACCTTAAAATTGAGATTAGATTTCACACACAAAAAAAATTCCAGATTTAAAAGGATTTACACATTGATTATTCATTACACTGATGAGAAAAGAAGTTGGATAATGATGAAACAACACAAATGTCCAGTATATCCACAGTGACTGAACCTATACCATAGCATCTGTTAAAAGAAGTTTGTTTTACGCCTGTTTTAGGTAAGTCAGCTTGAAGCTCGACCTACATAAATGTTTGCCAAGTTTGCTAATTTTGCAAAGAAAAACAAAATCAAAAACTGAAAATTTTAGAGGGGAATTATGTGGTGTGTGTGTGTTTGATACCTCTAAAATAGAACATCCTGAAAAGGAGCTGTGAGCTACTGTAATATAATTTTTATTTTATATGAACTACTATATTTCTATGAAAATACAAAGGGATTCTTTTTTATTTTACAGCTGAGGATTTAAAGGAGAAGTGGATAAAAAAAGATGAGAGCAGAAGAGGTGGATGAGACATTTTCATTTCAATCACAACACGGCCAGTGGCTGTCTTCATTTATGGCTGTCCATAACTCAGATTGATTACTCCGTGTGTGTGTGTTCTCTCATGGAGATAAGCATATATGAACTATAGACTTAATTGTCTTTTGTTAATGTTTTGTATGACACACTAGTGTGTGCACACACACACACACTCATGTGTCTCTGCTAGCTCCTTTTGCAACCAATTATATTCCCCCTAAGCAGTTCAATGAGCAAGTAAATGGAGTGAACAGAAGCTGAATGTGTCCTGTGACAAATAGTTAGTGTAAGTGTGTGTGTGTGTGTGTGTAAGAGAGAGAGAGAGTGAGACACACACACACACACACACACACACACACACACACACAGGACAGAGACCTGCTTAATTCCATGTTCATCAGTGTATTGTGCATGTAATCTGTGTTTGTATATCTTTGTGTCTTCACATATGGTCATCTGGCTATCTTTGTAGAAAACTAAAGGACTCACACAGTCATATTCTTTGCTGTGAGGAAGGCAAATTTTGTTTTTCGCAAAGCAAACAAATGTATAACCTTTGAGGAGAACATAGCAGTCAGTGTTTGTTATTTTAGCCGTTTTTTAAAAATCTGTTATTTATTTTCATGCTGGGATGACTTACGTTGCTATGCCAACTTAGGTGTTTAAAGTAGGTTAATACACAAAGTATTCCACAAGCATTTGAGGAGATTCAACAAATCGGCTTTTCTTCCTTCAGATGCCAAAGGACAAAGATGATTTCTGTGAGGAAAATTACTTTGGGGATAGCTAGTCGAGCCTTGATCAGTTTAAAGCTGCAACATTATGTTGATTTATCATCAATCCACAGAAAAATAATCAACAACTATTTTGATTTTGATGATTAAGTCCATTTTTAAGCAAATGAAAATTAGTTCCTGGTTGTCTTTTCTTAAGCTTAATATTTTTGGGGTTTTGGACATTTAAAGTACATTCATGATATGAAGAATTCTGTGAATTTATTATAATTATTTTTTAATTATTTGCTTTAAACATTTTATAGATTAAATTAGCATCTATAGCATCTGCAGTGATTTGGGGGTTTTGTCACCCATTTGACTGTCAGAGCTCTTCCTTCAACAACTGATGCTGTGCAGCAGCTAAACATGGTCATGATCCAGAGTAGACTAGCTAAATCTTAAAGCTGCTTAAGTTTTGCTTACATTTGGATTACTGTAAATATAAGATGAATTTGTGACTTACATTCTCATTTCAAAGCTAGTTTTCTTAGAATGTATTATAATATTTAAGTACTTAGAGGTGCAGTTAAGATTTAATTGTATTTTTATTGCCTTGCCTTGTTATTTTTGGTCACCATGAAGCAATACCATTATGTGTTGTTACGTCTTCAGTAGAGATTAATGTCTGATCTGTGCTATTAGCTAACTAACTATTAGCTAGCTAACTTGCATCTTTACTGTGAAAACGTTAATTTTATAATTCTGTCCAATACTGGCTTCTATAAACTACGCAAGGGACAGTGCTGTTACAGTTCCTTTCTCACCAATAGAGGGTGATACTGCAACAATGTGACAGTCAATCTTGACTTCATGAGTTCATGATGCTCATGAGGCTTTAAATAAGTAAAGAGTTCGTGCCAGTTTGACCAATGTGACCTCTCAACTGTCCTGAGAGGCTAAGATACACACACACACACACATACACGAATGCATACAAACATCTAGTTGACTTCATTGGAAATCTTTATCAACCATAAAATATGACATCTGTTATGTGAGATTGGGCCAAGAAGCTTTTTATCTTCAAACACTCCCTCTGTCTTTCCATCCTCCCATCCCAACCAATTCTTCCGCTCCATCTCTTTCTTCTCTTTACAGGTGCTGCCTCTTTTTGCACTTTTTTACCCCTCAAAAATCCATTTCTCATTCTGACTCATCGCCATGACCCAAACCCTTCCCCTCTCTCAGTTTCTCCATGCTTCTTCTCACTCTCAATCTCTCTACCCTCTTTAAGTTCCCTTCTCTAGCTCCTAACCTCTGGCTCTCTCCTCCCCCTTTCCTCTTAATCTGCCTCATCTTTTCTTTCACGTACTCCCTTCTCTTTATTTCCACTTTATAATCATCCTGTTTTGTCTGTTTCTGCTTCTCTCTTGCTCCCTCTCTGCCTCTATCCACTGCCATCCCTCGCTGTTTTCCTAAAGTATTCACACTAAAATTGAGGGAAAACATCCAAGCGTGAAATAGTCCAGAGAGGGTTCTGAATGCTCACTTGTTATTTCATTTCCAGGATGAAACAAGGGCATTAATACTTAAAAACCCTGTCTGTCCTGGCAGCTCACAGAGACGCTAAGAAGAGCAATGCCTCCATCCTTCCCCAGCCTCCTCTTCCTTTCCTGCCCCTGCATTCACTTGCTTGCTCTTTTCCATACTTGACTAATTCATTTTCACTCACTTACAAATGCATTCACTCTTCAGTCTGCGTAATATGTTAATCAAGTATTTATCAGATAAAAGTACACGCAAATCGTGACATCACAGTCCCCTTTTTTTCGCTTGGATACTCCCTTCATCTCTCAGTTTACTTTGGATGTGTTTCCTCTCACCACTCACCCTACCACCCATCTTTGGAGGCTCAAGGCCATGTGGGTGCTGCTGTTTTAGGTGGTAATTATGCCACTAATGACCCCAGAAGAGTCAACAAATTAAAGATAATGCATTAAAATTTATGGAAATCCTTAATTAGCTCATTGGATGCTGAATGAGGCAGCGAACTAATGACAGCAAATTTAAGCAAAAAAAAAGGGAGGGTAGACAAAAGAGGGTGAGAAAAGTAAATCTTTCTGCACATTTTCCAAGGGACTGGACAAAAGTACTTGGAAAAGATGAAAAATAGAATTAAAACCAGACAGTGTGAAGAAGAGGGGGGGGGAAGAGTAGAGACGAAAGTAAAGGAAAGAAAAAAAGAGGAGGTCTGCCAAATACGGAAAAGAGAGAAAAGAAAGAGAGAGGTAAACTGACAGAAACAAATTAAGAGACAGATAGTGATGAGATCTTGAGAAATAAATGCTGTTTATTCCAAAGCCAAGCACAATTAACTGTGGCACTGCCGGGCATAGCGGATGCTTCGGCATGCTGATTAGTCCAATGAGAGATGAGCGTTTCCTAGTGCCACCAGGAGAGAAGCAGCAAACATATTATCACAAAGATAGATACAGAGGGCACAGAGCTTGGGGAAATAATATGTGTGTGAGTGTGCGTACGTGTATGTGTGTGTGTGTGTGTGGGGTGGGGTGGGGGGGGTGGGGATTAGCAAAATGAGAGTAGAATGCTTTGCCAGTTGCCATAACACATTTTCTGCCCCTAACCTGACAGGAACATCCAAAAGTGCCCTCTCTTCTAATTTTCTTCCTCACTTTGCCTCATTGTATCTCTCCGTTTTTCGTTATCTTACCTATCTTCATCACTGGACACACACACACACACACACACACACACAATGATAGAGCCAAACTTGAGGCTGACAGGAAATTACTATCCTACAATGAGGTGAAGGAGGAGGGGGGAGAAAGGATTGAGAGGAAGGAAAGGGTAGAGAAATTATTGCGTATGTGTGTGTTGCCCTTTTATGCATCACACCTGCCTGCTAGAATGAATTTCCAGACTGGTTAGCAATCGAGCACACTGAGGAAGACTACAGTGTATCTCTGTGTGTTAGAAACACAACTGTACTCACACTCTTTGGTGAATTGTGTGAGTTACCATGTGCGTGTGTATGTATGCATAACTGCATGCACAACTTTGTGTCCTGGACTTGCCTTTGTATTATGGGGCTTGTGCATCTGTGTAGATGTGGGGTGCAACTTTACAGTATAACTTCATATAATAATAAATGGTGGTATGTAATAGTTGGAGGATTTCAATGTTTGTAATGTGTAAATGTCAATGTTTCAGAAAATTAGGAGACTCTCCTCCCAAGACAAGTTCCAGCAAGTGCCCCAAAATTACCTTCTCTTTGACGTTCAAATGACAGAAGCCCTTTTAGAGACTGTAGTAATTATTATGGGAGCAAAGGAGGAAATGAGGCGACATTAATGTGGACAAAGTCAGCAGGGGAGGATGTCAGGGAAATGGATGGGTCAACAAAACATCAGACTTTAACACAGGGATCTCTTTTCTATTTCCAACCACGAGTTAATATTGTTTTTTTTAAACCATGACCATGATTGTGCCATTAACTTGTTATTTGTTATTTACATATTGTTGACATGAAGACAAAGGTCCACTAATCTCAACAAAGTGCTTATTTTTACCCAAACCATAATCTTTCTTAAACTCAAGTCATTTTTGAGCCTAAACCAAACCAAACCTTAACCATAATGTTGTCACATCAGTTAAAGGTAGAGTCAGTCATTCTGGAGAAAGATTGTTGATATTTGAACTAAACACCCAAACAAATAACCCCTCCCTTCATGCTCCTTCAGAAGCTCCGCCCCCCAAATTCATGGATACGCATTGCCAAGGCAATGACCAAAAGAGAAATATGGCAGGATCAAGAGCGATGCGTCAGCTGCAGATTCACTTCTGTTCCTCTCACACATTATCACAAGCAGAAAAAAAAAAACATCTCATCTGAGCACAACAGTCCATCCACACCCTCACTTCTCACTCGACCTGCGTTCAGCATCTCTGTCCACAGAAGCAGCTGTCTGTCAGAATGGACAGCAAGCGGACTGTGAGGAGATATTTGCTGAATTTGACAAGAAGTGTGTTGGGTTAGAATCGCTGACTCTACTTTTAACTGTGATTTACATTATCTTAAAGTTACATACAAATTATGTATACCCTGCCGATATATGTCAATATAGGCATGCGCCATTCTGGAGTACATGGACCAACAATGTATTTTGACATTTAATTTGGTATTTTGATTTTAATTTGGGAAAATTTGGAAAAAAAACAACAACTAAATTTATTGGATACTTACTGTATAGAGTTCTCTATGCGTGTGATGGTAAGAAAGGCTGCTAGATTGGCGGTATATGAAGATATGACAATTAGAGCAAACATCCACCAAACGCCCATCATCATCCTCGTCGCCAGAGTGGTGTAGGGCACCTCTCCACCTAGAAAGAAAGAGAGAAAAGAAAGAAGTGTTTAACAGCTGTGCAGTAACACCAAAAAGACAAAAAAAAACCCCAATTGTTCATATCAACACATACAAGCAAGCTCTTTGCTGCAAGAGAAAAAGCTGCTGAAACAGCAAAGCACATCCTGAAAGATTATGGTTGGAGTAACAGATCTGGCACAGATCTGATCTTCTCATGGCGGAATAAAGTGGGAGAAACTGCAGAGAATTGAATTTGTGCTGTTTTAGAACGACATTAAAAATCTTTGCCACATCATTGAGATAACATTTGGTACATTGAGGTAAACATGCCATGTGCAGACTATCTGTTTCTCGGGAAATGTCTTAATGTAAAATCACTCTCAAAATACTTGCAGGCATAACTGTTGGGACACAAGTTAAAAGACGCAACCTGCTATTTCAATAAATTGCAATGAATAATGATTTTAAGCCTGATCAATCTGAACAGAATGTGAAAATACTTATCCGGCCTTCCTATAAGACTTTAATGCTGCCTGGAGGACACTGCAATGAAAAGGGGCTTGTCCATCTTTAAATATAAAACCTCTATATCCCTGCCTTGTGTTATAAACAGCTTTTGTGGCCTTGTCCTCTGAAATCTTGTGCTACAGTAAAAGCTAATTTCTTCAGCTTTCTATTAACTTCAGAAATGTCACTCTAACCCTGGCCCTCACAAAATAATCTATTTGTGCATTAACAAAGATGGAAAATAGCATACATTTATCTTCGGCTTTAGCACACATTCTGTATATGCAAGCATATTGGCAATAATGCATTTACACACATCTAGGTACACACACCTGATATAAACATACACACAAATGGGAAACAGAGTGAAGACTGATTTGCAGCCTGCAAGCTCTTCCTCACTGCCTTTATTGAAGTCTGTTAGAAATTAACCTCATTCATTCTTGTAGCAGGGGATCACTGTTATGTCAACTCAGACCAACAGATGCTCTCCTCGCTTCCACTTCCCCCAGCCGAGACTCAATAATACATGTGACACCCACGTAATCCCGTGTTACCTTTATCTCACTCCCTTTCTCTTTCTCCATGGTATCCTTGCTTTTCCCATCTTCCTTTCAGGCCTTGTCTGCATTGCTAAGAACATTTGATTTAATTCAAATTTGTTATCGCCCTCCCTCTCCCTCTCTCTGGGTTTACTGTATCTTTTTCAGGCAATACATTTGCAGTTGACAACAGGTTTTACCGCAAGCCTGAAGGTGCAATAATGTGTAGTACTGTACTCTATACTCAGTTCAAATAATCTCTATGTATGTTTGCACATCTCTAGTATACTTTTAGTATGCTTCAGTTCTGTTGTTTTTAAATTTGTTTATCTTTTATAGTTTTTTGAGTGATTTCTCTACAGAGAGTCACATTTACAGTGGTTATGAAATTAATTCATCTGTCAGTTATTTTTATAAGGTAGTCTGATAAAACTGAGATTGATCTCTTTTTTCAAGACAGATCAGAAAATATTGCCTAAGCTGTAACCTGTTCAGTACTGCCTTGGCAAAGACCGATGCTGTCTCTATGTTCTAACTGCTTTCTTCCACTCTGTAAAACCACTCTGAAAACTTTACAAATACATATAAAATAATGCTAAGTATATGTGTTTGTGGTAAATATTTTTTCAGTGAAAGATAAACTAGAATACAGCCTTATCAATTAAAGTATAATACATATGTAAATAATGTTTTTGATAAAGTTCATGCATTAACAATTCATGAGAAATTACTGTGGATTTGCCAGTGGGAAAATGAAACTGAATCTTTTCCAGGGATGACTGCAACCAGCAGGAACAGATGCTTTTTTCTCATAATGTGGGCTGCCAGAAAATGTCCAAATATATGCCAAACCGTGACTGCAGTACCTTGGACTTCAATAGCTTCTAAAACGTGACCATTCCACCTGCAGAGGGTATTTCGGGATTTAGGGTTTCATACTGGCAATATCCATAGAAGACCGAGTAAGTTACCAGAGAAAATCTATTGTCAAGTCTCAGAACAATTTTCATGTTGATTTCTGGCTGCACATGTGACTTTTATAAAATATATAATACAGCTGGGAAAATGACTCTGCTAGTTCTAACATCTGAATGTCCTAAAATTTGAAGGTGGGCAAACTTTTGTTTTGTTTTATAGTTCTTTTGGCATCTAAATCAAATAAAGATCAAGGACAACATACTTTTTGAAAAAGTCATTTTGTCTTCTAATTGTATGTTTGTATGTGTGTGAGAGAGAGACAAAGACAAAGTGGTAACATCCTTGTAAGATAGTGTAGCCAGGTAGAACTGACGGTGGGGGCAGTTGGTCTAGCTGGACCTGTAGGTGACTGCACTGACAGTGATTGGGTGATGAGGGGCACCTGTTGGCAAGCTGTGGGTTTCATTCAGGGCTTTGTCTTCTCCGAAGGGTTGGCACACCACGTGCAGCGGGTTAAATACACCACTAATGAGAGTAAACTGAGTTTAGTTGCACACGGATTAGTGGTGTGTGATATCGGTAGCATGCTGACTGGGACTGCAGATGTTCCTGCGTCATTCCCAGTGTCTGGGAGGCGTCTTGCCTTGGTGTAGCAGGAGGGTGCTAATGGACCACCTTTCCGAGAGCTCCTTGAGTGTTTGTTTATGAGGGTAGGACCAGGATCTGCTTTATAGCTGCTAGTGAACCACTGCCTTGGTGTCTCCTCTTTTTTTTGTTTATTTTGATTTAATTGTTTTCTTTTTAGATCGTGTGATAACCCTGTCAACACTATTGAGCTATCCCTGTCCGTCTTTGCTTCACAGCATTTGAACCCGCTACCTGTGGCTGGTGGGTGCCACAATAGGATTTATGAGGGTCAATAAAACTAACTGAACATTGAGAAGAGAGTTGAAAAGGCCCTTAACATGTTTTATTTGAAGACAGGACTGGCTTTGATTTTAAAGATGCCAAAATGTCAGAAACTTCTCTTTGTCAAAATAAATAAGTGTATAATAATTGATGTTTCTGACATGCAGTCAGTGTCTGTCTTATTCTATGCAGTCGTTCACGTTAAAGGTGCCATGTGGAGTTTTCTTTTTAACAAGCAAAAGTTATGTTTACATTGAGTGTAACAAGGAGTTGGTTGAAACGTTGCTAGTTAAATCAAAGGGAGCTTTGATCTAGTGTGCAAGTAGTCCTTGTATTGCTATTTAATTGATTTTTGCATCTATCCCACTGAGGTTTTGTGGATGTGCACAGGACTACTCTGACTTATTTTACACTGAGTTTTAGTCACCAAAACATATTATGTGTATTCTTGAGGTCTAACCGAAGTGTTGAATGTATTTTCTTCCTCAGGAAACATCTGCAAAGCCTATGTTTTAAAGCATTTAAAGTATTTGA
Source organism: Thunnus albacares (assembly GCF_914725855.1). NCBI lineage: Eukaryota > Metazoa > Chordata > Actinopteri > Scombriformes > Scombridae > Thunnus > Thunnus albacares. The sequence continues at coordinate 23,611,187 of NC_058107.1, read as the reverse complement.
ATTATTTACATCCATGTTTACTAGCTTGCAGTCTTTTTCTTATTCGCCTTTGCTGGCACATTGCTGCATTTCTTAGCACATTACAGCCATCTGTAGATCATTGGAACAGTGTGAAACAAATGGTAGGACTACCGATACCTTGCGTCACCCACAAGCATGTATGTGTATCCTTGTGTGTGTGCACAAAACAAACAAAACAGAAACCTGCCCATTAAAAACAGCTTCATAGCACTACTAGAGACCAGAAACTCCACAGTGTACCTTTAATGAACAAGGTGTCAATAGTGTCAATAACATTCAGGTTGAATTGTTAGATTACTGTAATATACTGCAGCATTGTATAATATCTTGCCATTACGAGTGTAAGATTCATAAGTGTGTAACTTGCTTTGAAATCCATGATAAGATCATCCAACAGCAGGAAAATGCAGTGATTAAAAAATATATTTCTTTTAAGTAAAGGATATTGAATATGCACAACAGGCACATATCACTGCTCTATCAAAACTAATATATAAACAGGGTTCTTTCAGACAGTGTCTTGTGTTATCAACTCATCTCTTATAATGTATTGTACCACTGGAAGCATCTTTCATACTGTGTGCTATCAAAACCATCTTTCATACAGTGAAATGCGCCCAGATGGATGTCACCACAGAGGAAGAATACAGGCAGTCAGCAAACCATTCAAGTCACGAGAGATTGAGTCATGGGTCATGTGCCAGTATACAGGATTGAAGTATATATACATACAAGATATACACACATATCTTTTCAAAAAACATACTTTCCCTTTACAGACTACAAAAGCACCATGAGAATGAATGACAACAAAGAAAAATAAGTTGCTGATGAACATGCATGCTGTATATTAGAGGTCTATGTCTAAGCAGCCATTTAAATGTCACGCTGCTGCTCAGAAAACCTCAGTCAAGTCTGAACAACTGCCACTGAGTGAGTGACATTGCCATCTTTAAAAGAACATGCACTGAATAGACAGAAATCGTGCCGCTGAGTTGACAGTTTAAGTGCCAGCTGAATTTATCAGGTGGAATATCTCTATACAGATAAAACTGACTTCTTGTGTTGTTAATTCAGTTGCCAACAGACATTATTACAATAAGGTAATCGTGCTTTTGTTGGCGTCCACCCAGGACAAGCGAAGGAAACTACAGTGATTCTTCTCTGCAGGACTTCAAGTAAAGGAGCTCCTCTTCAAGGCGCTTTTCGAGGCACCATTCATGTTCTCTTATAGTACCACTTCTGAAAACTCCAGTCAAAATTAGGAGTGTGTCTGAATTTGTGTGTGAGTCTCTGTTTGCACGTGTGCATGTTTATGGATTCTAAAGAAGGCATAGCTAGCATGAAGAGGCTTTTGTGGATGCCAGTTTGAGAGCTTCAAAGGCACCCTATTGTGCCCCTTCAATGTAGCTCTCCATTCTTACCACCATGTCTCTCCTGCTTCCTCTCTCGTTCTCTGTTGCGTTCCCTGTAGCTGGGGGCAAACAGCATTTCTCTATTTCTTCCGACTGCTCTCAAAATGAAGGTCAAAATTTACACTACTTTACAGCTAAGCTTTTAGTAAATGGTCTACATTTATGTAGCACTTTTATCCAACGTGCTTTACAATTTTGCCTCCCATTCACAGTCACTCATACATCGATGGCAACAAGTTACCACGAAAGGCGTTAACCTGACTGGGAGCAATCTGGAGATCCGTGTCTTGCCAAAGGACACTTCGACATGTGGACAGGAGGAGCTGGGGTTCGAAACACCAACCCTGTGATTAGTGACATCCCACTCTACCTCCTGAGCCACAGCTGCCACTTTTGCAATCATGTTGCTATGCTTAACATTTTTGGTGTATTGTTCCTAACCTTCAAAGCCACTACTGGTTTCCACTTATGTCAGTACAGCCTAATTTGCTGGCTTAATCCCTGACTTCTGCCTTTTTTGACTGACTGACTGGACTGCTGGATATCTTCTTATCTGATTGGCTAGTTCAATCGCTGGCTGCCTGTTCCCTTGGCTGTGTGACTGCGTGACTGATTAACTTGCTTCATAACTGGCCTCTGAGCTGGCCAACAGAGTCGCTTGTTCATTTTGTGACTCATGGTGCTGATGTCTGTTGCTTTCTCTCATGTCCCAACTGACTAGATACATGTGGTCTTATTAGGATATTATGATAATCTCTTTTCTTTTAACTTAATTTGCATTTGTCTCATTATACAATTTAGTAGTCATTAGATGATCTGTAAATGTGTATCTCTTATACATACAGGGAAGGGTTTTTCTTAGCCTTTATCATTTTTTTTCAGTAAAGCTGTTTCAAATTAATACAGTTACATAAAATCTGAGAGCTCCAAAGTAGCACAACTCCACTACACAATTTGCAGTCTCCCACTACTGGCTGCTAAGCAGCTCAGCTCGAGTAATTAGTCCTTGAACCTCTTTCTAATCCTCTCAGTTTTTATTAAAAAATTCTCTCAGACACTTCCTCTATCTCTGATTTTGTTCTCATCTATCTTCCTGCCTTTTGGCTCATGTGGCTAAATGAACACAAATACAGCTGGGTGTCTCACTGTTTCATTGCCATTGTATGTCCCAAGGAAAGAAGAAAAAACAGGGAGAATAAAAGCTGAGTGATGCATGATTAGTGTACCTTCAGCTTGAATAGAATCATGTAGTGTACATGATCTGCAAGATTATGTTAAGGTTCAACTTGTTTCAACTTGTGACTGTCATTGACTCCATACTGTTGAGATTCTGGTGGGTGGTCCTATATAATAATGCAAGAAAAAAAGAGAGAAAGATGGAGCAGCACTTGGTTCACAGGCACATCTGCTCACTGAGGATGCTGCCCAAATATCTGGCAAGGACATCAAGTGCTCCGATACATGAGAGCACAATCCTCATCCCTTGGTTCTGAGATAAACTAATCATAGAGGAAGATGATTGGTACAAAAGCCCTTTATCCTCTGTTTGTGTGTGTGTGTGTGTGTGTATGCAGTTAATCTGTTGGGGTGACTATGAGACCAAGACATTTTATAGAGATAGAGGTGCAAAGTGTGATAAAGATGAGTACAGACTCAGTGTTGCTTAGATTAACTATAAACTGTCACCCTCTTGATCTCTTTGTTGATTTGTCCTGAGAATTCAAACATCTCAAACATTTGGCTTTTTCTGGTCTTTAAGTTGAGTCTGCGATTGTTTAGTAAGTGTTCAGGTTTAAGGCTGTTATTTGTTTCTTATCATTATCAATATTACTTCAGGTATTGCCCCGTGCTGTGCTGTTTACACAAGTTTTTGTTAAACCTCTGCATGTCAGCAATGCATTGAGGAGCGGGAGGAAGGTGTACAGCAGCATGAGGGAGAGGTGTATTTCCTGTGTCAAGAAAACATCCATATTTCAGTGTCAATGAGAAGGAGATGGGGTCAACTGCTAGATTGTCTGGACAAATTGGTGATAAGGACCAGCTCTGTTGTGCATGGCCTATAGAGAATGGCCTCCATGCTCTTCTCAATGTAAACAAGCACCTTTAGTCACTAGTTTATTTTGCTGAAGTGTCGGCGAGAGGTGCTTGAGGCGTTCACTTGCAGACTTGTGGCTCTGTAATTTCATCCCACAACTGCATCAGCAACACGTTTGATTAATCAATCTCTCACTCTCTCTACTTTACTTTCCAAAACTTCAGACAGAGGGTTCACAGTGTCTGTCCACAGTTCTGAAAATCCACTTCTATCAAATGCACCATATTTTCTTTAAATCTACATTCCCGCTGCCAACCGTTCTGAGGCTTCTCTTCAAAGTTACAGCATCACACTCCGGTTATTCTTGGATGAAAGAAGACTAGAGCAGTTCATTAGGGCTTTTAAAATGAGGAAAGGGGAGTTGGAATATGTTCAGCTGATGTCAGCTCCCAGTTGGAATTACTGCAATCTTGCCACAAAATGATGTAAGGTTTTTACTACAATTTGGACATTTCATTCTTTCACAGGCTCAAAAAGTGTCTAGTCGAAGGACAACAAACAGGCGTGTGAAAACCACTTGCAGGTTGGTCTCTGTAAGCATCAGGTAACACAATGACAGTGTTGGGAGGTGTTTCAACATCAAGTGAAAATCAAAAGTAGATATGAACAGATTTGAAAGTTTTAAATGACCACAATAATAAATGGATTATTTCTCACAGTAAGGACCCCATTTTAAAGGCTGAATCACAAAATTCAAATGGACACTGTATAGTCTGCTACAGCGGGATGGAACTGAATGGAAATTATAAGCGGTGTCATCATTACCCTCAGTCACATTAATCATCTTATATATGTGTTAATCACAGTGACTCAGGAAAGGAGCAGGAGAGACCACACTGACCTCTCCAAGCATTATAAGTATTAAAATTATATTGTGTCCCAAAGAGGTTCAGACGGGAAACTTTTAACTCTAAATTTACTTTACTTGAGATATTGAATCTCTAATTATGTTATGTTATTTTTGTGTGTAAATATATAGGTTTAGGTATAGGTCAGAGTTCATCTTCCAATCATTATCTCAGATCATGAGACAGATATCTGCTCTTTGTCCCTTATATACGGACAGAGATGGAAAAAAAAGCCTTCATGTTTTCTGCTTCAGCCACTTGGAATAGTCTGCAGAGGGGAAATTAATTTGAGGAATCTGACATCTCTGGCTCAATTCGAGGCTACGGTAAATTCTAAATGACTCCTTAATTAATTGTCTCTGTTTTTAATTTTTAATTTCTCGGCTTATTTTAGCCTTCATAACATTGTTATCTGGTTTTACTATTGTTTTATTTGTGTGCCTGATGTTGTACTGTCCTGTCGTAAACTTTTTATGTAGCCGTCCTGGCCAGGTGTCCCTTGCAAAAGAGATTTCCAACCTCAATGGGGCTTATCTGGTTTAAAAGATGTTAAATGAAAATGAAAATTAAATAATACTGCGCATTTATATTTTCTAACTCAATGATCTACACAAAAGCTGTTATTGACAGCTAAAGAGTTTGGAGGCCATAAAAGCAGAATGATAAAAGTATCCAAAAGAAATGCCTGGAGTGGTGCTGTTCTGCTAAAAGCAGTGGTGGATGACAGACGCCTGTAAGAATCACCCATTATTCTTTAACTGAGTGCACAGTTGCATTGAACTTGTATGTTAGTGCCAATCTAAATTAATCTATTGGATAGAGAGTTAAATTAAAGATTATTCACATGAATTTGTGTTCTTTTCTAGTTGCCTCACATTTCTGTCAAGCCTGTCTACCATGCTACACGCAAGCCAGGAACATATCAAAGGGACAATATGCATAATGCATTTCAAGGTCAGGATTATACCAACATGTTGTAACCCTACATGTAGCTAGTGTCTTGAATAAGTCATAAAAAACCTCACTATAAGAAAATCTCAAATTCTTGTAAAACAGCCTTCATGTAAATTCTTATGACAAATTTCAAACTTTCTTCTGCTGTCGAAATAATCAACAGCAGAATCACTTCTTTATATGTTTTCTACAAAAACACTGTAGAAAGCATTTCACAGAATTCTGTACAGATGTTTTTCTCAAAGCCTTAAAACAAAATGATGATGTCTGTAGTCTTTCAAAGTCTATACAAAGAAAAGCCAACCCTGTCTCCAAGAAATTACGTCTATACTTGCAACAGCAAATACCACCCGAACTATGTTTTCTGTCAACATAATGAGAGAAGCAACGGCATCTCATTAAAGAAACTATTTCTTCCTCATCAAATGAACCAGAATGTTCCATCAAAAGTCAAAATACAACATGATTACTCATACTGTATCATCACATGTATTGTATTGTATTGCTTTGTGTGGGAAGAGCAGAAAGAAAACAGAAAGAGGAGCCTTACATGGAAACATCTTTTCCATGTAAGGAACACAGTTATAACACCCAACATATTAATAAAGCACATTTGAGTGGTGATAACCAGGTGTCTGAAGTTCGAGTTCAGGCTCCAACAAAAATAAATAGACATATAAAATTCTAGCTACAGTGTCACTACACAAATACCAATGATTTTAAATATAGGACTTATTTTTCGAAGAATCTCAAAGAGCTTTGATTATAATCACAGATGCTACTAAAACATTTTGGGGCAGTCTCAATTACTGACAATGAAAGAACTTGGGTGAGTCAAAATTTAAGCTGTATTTTGGTTGTTATTGATTTTTTTTGTTTGAGTCAACAAAGTCAGAAGCTTCACAAGGCAAACATAATCAAATCCAAACACATACGCACACACACACACACACTCACAAAAGCCAAATAAACATATGTCTACACAATGTTATTCATTTGTTTTGAGCGAAATAAACAGTGACAGCCGGAAACAGGGGTGAAAAATTTGTCAGATACAGGAGGTGTTGTTTCCTGCAGGTTTGGCGCACAAAATTATTCTATAAGCCAACTCATCTGCATCAAACACATTCACTGTGTTTCTCTGCCTGCCTGCCTCCCTCACTCACTTCTTCTCCTTGCCTCGCTGCCCCCCTCACTTCTCCCCTCCTCTGCCCCTCTCCTCTTTCCACATCCTTGTTGACATGCTGCAGTTAAAGGTACTGTACCTCCAGATGAGAGCAGCTTTGAAGCCAGTCGAGCGGTGGGCACATCCAGGAGGGTTTTATGTGGCTTTCTTGTAAAGCTTCAAATCTCACCACTGAGCAAGCACCTCCACTGCCTCAGATTATACCCCTCTACCGCCTGATGACTTGCAGGAATCGTTATTCTTTTTTTTTTGCCATATATTTCTTCTCTAGCACTTCAATCGCTCTGGACTGACGGTGCCCCAGTGATTATAAACAACTTGGGAAAGACATATTACGGTGTTGGGGCCGGGGTGAGGAGGGAAAAAGTGAGAGAACAGAAAAAGGCAGAGGGAGTATGACAGAGTGCATGCATCCCTCTTCCACCACCTCTCCTGCCTTCTTCTCTTCAATCTTTCCATTGTATATGTGCCACCTCTAATACCTTTCGCTATCAGCCACAGTGAAGAGGGATTTTCCATGTGGCTAGCAATTTTTTCAAGCCATCAAATGCCGCCATTATAAGGATACCGCAGGCCAGTAATATTGTGGATTTGAGCTAAGATGCATGAAGTTCAGGATTCTGAGATGCGCCTAATGGTATCTCCCTTCCCAGTATGCACTCTGATTAAGAACCACCATCATGATGGAATAAAAGTATACAACATAAAACGGTAAACCAACATGTACGCAGCATTTAATGAGCGTTTCTGAAATGTTTGCATCTTTAAGGAAATGGTTTGGATGTAGATAAGCGTGAAGGCAAAGTGGAAGTTATTAAAACAGGACAGGAAAAGCAATGCCACTGATCCATGCATGCTCAGCATATATTCACACTCTTACAAACACACAAAACATCTATGACCACTGAGGGAATAATCAGGATGATCTAATTTTACTGCTTTTGGCTAATGTGTTCACATTAGCTCATTCATTTATGTATTTAATTTTGTTTTCTCAATATTTAGTAGATAAGAGTGATGAATATATTTAACCAATCTAGAAAGACAGACGATATCTGATTTGATTCTGTCATAAGCACCCTAAACATAACAGATTTGTCCAAGTATTGATTAATGATAAGAGATTGTGTAGATGTGAGAGCTAGTCCTGAGCTCATAATTTCTGACTAATTGCATTTATCTTTCCAACAGCAAGAGGACTTTTAATATAGCGATATTTAACTGATTGTTATATGAATGTCATCCAAAGTTTTGATTGTGACTGGAGAGATGATTACACTTAACATAATAAATACAAATTGCAATCAGCAATTTGGCAACCAAATTTACATCACATTTCCACAGGAAACATTTTTTTCTCTTGGGGGGAATCGATTTTTCATCTTGGTAACACTTGAATTTGTTGCATGTGCACTTGTGGCTTATGTAACGAGAATAAATCTATTTTATTTTCATATCATTTTGTAATTTGACAGGGACAATGTGCAATATTTACAGTGTATTGCACCAGATACAACGCAGCTAATTCTTCTGTGTGGTGTAGGCAACGCTCAGAGGCGAGCACTTCAATTTCTCTGTGTGCTCATAAAACCCACATAAAGAGAATAAATCCATATTATTTAGTGTATAATTCATTTCCCTTTAATACTAAGTGTAACATGTGCTGGAAGTGTGTTGGTATTATGGTAATTGCTTCAATAAAGTTATTAATATTCATGAGTGATATATAAATATTTTATATTGGCAATGAGTCACCTCTGATGTTGACAGATAGTCCTAGACACTGTTGGTACTGACATATACACTACATACAGACACCCAAACAACATACTAACACAGTAACATGACACATGAACTTGCATCTGCATACCTGTAAGCGAGAGTCATGTACATACACACATACTGTGTACAGACGGGCTAATGTGCACACACACTGAACAACAAAGATTTGCATTGTAGGGGGACAGAAAATATTGTGTTCAATTATATGAAATAATAAGAAGGTTCAGTATCATTGCATATAAAATATCTTATATTGGAATTGAAAACATGAGATCAAAGACAAGAGAGAGGAAAAGGGTCAGAGAGAAATAGCCAAACTGGTGAGGAGACCGAACCAAAGATCATCTAAGTGGATTAAATAAGGATTGTGTGCATGTGTGCGTCTTATGTAAGTGCTTGATCTAGTTGTATGCTGCATCATTACTGCAGGACACAGATGTTATACTTTTTCAAAGAACACTTGTTCAATCCGTCAGTCACTTGCTTCCTCGCCCTACTTCCGGAAAAGTAATCCCCAAACATAATACACTGGGTACGACCTGAATGTCTTTGCTCACTCATGCACACACATGAACAACATGAGCCTGCAAACCGCAACAAATCTCAATCTTTACAAGTGATTAAATCTTTCATTAGTCTTAAATGTTGCATGTTTTTTTTTCTTTGTTAAACAAGTTAAAAAAAAAGCAGCAATAGTGAGGTGATGTCACTGGTTTGAGATATTCAGTACTGTGCAAAAGTTTGAGGCATTTTAGATGTTTACATTCTTATCCATTATGCAATACCATCAGGGAGGCGTCTGATGGGTGTCAGATTTATTGTACAACATAACAATAACCCCAAACATACACCCAGTCATAAAGAACTATCTTCAGCAACAAGAACAAGGAGTCCTGCAACAAACAGTATGGCCCCCGCAGAGCCCTGATCTCAACATCATGGAGTCAGTCTGAGATTACATGAACAGACAGAATCAATTCCACAGAGCAACTGTGGCAAGATGCTTGGAACATCCGACCTACCAAGTACCTTGAAAAACTGTGTGCAAGTGTACCGAGAAGAATTGGTGCTGTTTTAAAGACAAAGCGTGGTCACGCCCAATATTGATTTGATTTGGATTTCTTCTGTTTACTGAGCTTTGTATGAAGTTAATCGATAAATAAAATAAATAAAGAATTACAATATCCTGATATCACTCTATTTACTACGTGGTATGAACATCAGCAAAGTAATCAAAAAACACCAGGTTCAAGATGAAAAGAGTAATTGTAATCAAATCAGAACTATTACTAAAACAACAAAGCAGTTCCATTATACAGACACAGACTGGTATTAGAAAAAAGATAACTGTAATTCTAAAAGTCTGAATGTTTGCTGATTACTTCACTGTAGAATTTTCAAATTTGCCAAAGCCATGCTGTTACAATAGAATATTTACTTGGTTCATATTTAATGCATTTTGATGAGGAAATCTACTTTTTATCACAACATAGTGAAAATCAGAACATGTGTTGTTTGCAATTGCTGCTGTTTTTTCTGGGCAACACCTTAGCCTCATCAGTGTACTTTGAAAGATTAAAAGAAGGCCACAACAGACTACACTGTTTGTACTTTTAAGATGCAGTGGAGAGGAAATCAAAGTGCTGCAGTCTATTCTGAGGAGTTTCTATCTCTTCTATGTTGGGAATTTCAGCTCCCTGTCACACTGCAGTTCATGAGACGACTGTATCTTTGCAGAGTTGACATGTTCAGAACATGACTTAAGTTGAAAACCCACAACATTTCGATGTGGGTAATAGGAATATGCGTTTCAATGTGAGTTCAAATGGCACAAAAAAAAAAGATATTCAAATTGTACAGAATCACCCTAAGGGGGGGCGTCGAAATGGGGTTCTATACTCACTGTGGCAAGCTCGTAGAAGTCGGCTCAGTTTCACAAAAAGGGAGCAAATTAAAAGATTGAAATGCAAATTATTCCCCCACTTAGCTGTGCTTCGGAGCATGCTCACCATGCAGATACCAGCTATGACTGTGTGTGTGCAAGAGGGACACGGTTTGTGTAAGATAGTGCAAGACTCTCTGTGCGTACGCCTACATACCATATATGTGTGTGTGTGTGCGTGTGTGTGTGTGTGTGTGTATTTAAGGGACACGGATAACACTTCACATTATTTCAATTCACCCCCATTGTCCCAATGGAAGATACAGTTCATGTTTTACATCTGGACAAAAAAGGAAAGCAGAGAGTGTTTTGATGGCCCTTTACCGAGAATTGAAATTAATAGGAAAAGGCAACTTGGTAAATCGATTTTTCTGGCAGTTTGCTTTGGGTCTCTTACTCTCTCTGTTGCTTTCTCTCTCTTGCCTTCTCTTGCTGGCTTTGAAATTTTGCTTGTAATGAAGTTATTTGGGGAAGGGAGATCCAAATGAAAGTCACTGGCTCACAGACAGCAACATACTGTACCTAGTCAGCCAGACACACAACTTTCCAGTATTTACAGCCATGAAAAAAACTGATTGGCTTCATTGAGAAACACAGATTTCACAATCCAATGTCTGCCATCGCAGAAATATCTCTGGTTACCTAATGAGCTGGACTAAGAAAGACTGAACAGATTTACTTGGCATGCATTTAATTTAATCTAAAATCTGTGAGGGCAGACACTGAAGTTTGTTGCATCGATTAGAGTTCTGATTTCCACCAAAGTATTGGGTTTCGGGTTGAATTTGTGCTTTTGGGTTGTGTACAGCTTTGGGTTTGGTTATTTTCAGTAATTAACTAAGGAATTGTACTCTCTCTCTCTGGTTGCAGCAGTGGTCTGCATTTATATGGTCTGCATTAATATGAGTATATAGTGCAAGTAGGACACACAATCTTAAATGAAAGGAGAAAAAAGGGGAAAAAAAACGAAAAAAAAGTTTAAAAAAAACCCCAAAACGTTCTGTATTTCATTATACCTGCCATGTTTACTGGGCCAGTAATTGAAAAAAAAGGTTGAACTTGATTGCAAGATATCATCAACGTAGCAGGTAAGGCCACGCTATATGATTATGAGATAATACAGTGTCTTGAGCTGGTAGTTAGAAGCCATTTGTGTGGTGTTATAGCTAACATGTGACCTAAGAAGAGTGGCTTAATGGGCCATTAAATACTTTAGTTTTGTGCTGGTTGGCTGAATATATATATCATGGCCAGTTCCAAATGTATTTAAATTTTATCTTTGAGAAAGCTTTTAGGGGTATCCAAAAAAAACATATCTTTCTATTTGATGAAGGAACAACAAAAATAAAATATTTAGTTTGGCTTAAGTTTGACTCAAAGACAGACTCAGTGTGGTTGGGTCTTCAGCACATGTGTACAGGACAGGTTTGAGTCTCAGTTTCATGCCAACGCATACCACTAGTCTGGCTGTTGAGATTCAGCTGATTCAGACTTTTCAACAGCCTTTGTTACAACTGTACTGAAATAAACAACAAAACACTTCCCAGGTAGCCTACTGGTTCAGATACATACCACATAATCACAACGTCCACGGTTCGATTTCACCTGCTGACCTTTGTTGCATGTCACACCCCTCTCTCTAACCGTGCTTCCTGTCTCTCTGCACTTTCGACTATATGATAAAGAAAAAAAAAAAAAAAGCAAAACTACAAAATGTTGGTCATAGCCTCTTCTGCAGTCGCTGAGTTCAAGTTCAAGTCCCTTTGATTTGTGAATATTGATTTCAAGTCAGGTTGCAGTACATTGCCTTCCAAAATATCTTGTGTAAAAAAGTATTAACTACAGTTTCACTCAATTTTAGGTCACACTGACTAAATATATCCTTTGGCAAGATCATCCTCAACTTCACCACGCACACACTTAGTTGTGTGTGAGTGCATTTGTGTGCCTGCCCTTCAGAGACACTCTGAGCAACTTGCTGCATCATCGCTTGTAAACATTAATTAAAACTGGCTGCTTTTTAGCCTTGGAGAGCTTTTTCTTATTCCCTGGAAGGAATGAAGGTAGAGCAGGCAGTAAAGTTCCAGACTGCACCAGGCCAAGTGTGAAGACCAGCGATAAACCCCTGGCCTTTTTCTCTCTCTATGTGTGTGTATGTATCTGCATCTGCATGTGTGTATGGCTTAGTGTGGTAACTTCCTAATGCCCTTCCAGGATTCTGGAGTACCAGTCCTCTTTTGAATGTGTGTGTACGTGTGTTTGAGAGTGCCTGTGTACCATATGCAGAAATTGCTTGACATTGGACTCATTACGGAAACACTCATTTCTCCTCTTCTCTCCTCTTTTCTTCAAGCCTCATCAGCACTTTTGCCTCCTTTCCACAGTTGAAAGGAGCATGAATATGACGGAGTCAGCAGAAATTACTTTGAGCTTATTTACAGGCTGTGTTTCCTTGCTCGCCTCCTATATACGGATCAATACAATCTGTGTATAATATAAGGGTTACAACAGCCAATGGAAAGTCAAGGCTGTGCGTGTGTGACCGTGCGTGTGTACGTGGCATTTTTGTGTATCCATCCACTTATTTCTAAAGGGCAAAAAGTAAGGCCTTGCCTTGCAGAATGAGAGAAAATTTCATACACCAGTGTACAGCCAATCCATAATATCTCCAGGTTGTTTAAAAAGTGGTGATGAATTGAGCTATTTATTAATATCTCACCCTAATAGTCTTCAAGGGAGAATAGGAAACATTAGTAACAGAAGACTTTGTGGTGCATTTTTAGTTACTGCCCAGTCTGTAAGGCATTTGTTTCTAAATATACTTTTTTTCCTTTAAACTGGTGTTGAATCTCAAAGCATTTTTGGAAAGACTGAAGTTAAAAAAAAAAAAAAAAAAAACTCGTGGGTGTCTGAAACCTACAGCAACTATGAAGCTTCCTGATGAAAAAAAAAAAACAACCTCAGACAATCTGCACCAAACAATACAAAGCCAGTCAGATTAGATGCAGGGCTCTCTGATCTCTCTCCCTTTCTTTCACCAAAAATCACACAGTGGCACATACATCCACGCACAAACACACACACATTCCATTCAGCTAGCAGCTACTGTGCTCTCATTATAGGTGACTGCATGCAGACAGTGTCTTGTTCTATCGAACCAATAAGACTACGGCTGGCGCTGAGTGCAACTTCTGACAGATGGCTCTCTCAGCAATTTTCGCTTGACTAAGGCAATCTGTGTGTGTGTGTGTGTGTGTGTGTGTGTGTGTGTGCGTGTGTGTTCCTATGCACACATAGTACACAAATATGCGAGTATGTGTGTATTTCTAAGCCCTTTCACTTGAAAGCAATAGTGTTTGAGTCACTCATATTCTGTTTTAACAATGTCACTCTCAATATTTCACAACTCGCCACCCACACCCCCCTCTCTCTGTCACTCCAACATCTCGTCTTTTTGTCGTCCTTCTCTTTTTCCTCAAGGGCATCATGTCCACACTCACTGTGGCAATTTACAGATTTTACAGATCTGCAAACTTCTGATATTCTTCTTTAATTAACCATTAAGTCACACATACCACATATGCCTGATTTTGTGTATCTGCCTTGTTTGTCTCCTACTTTTTGTGTGTTTTTATTTTTAGCACAGGATGAGGAAAATCTTACTAAAACAACACTCGGAGTATTTCACCCTGTTTCTCCACCTTCACCCAATCCTGGAGACTTAAGCTTGCACTGTCTCGTCAAAGTTTTTCCTGTATCCCACTTTCTTTTTTGCTCCCACTGTTTCCTGTCTCTCTGTCCTCACCTTGCCTTTCCCTCACCCATTTTGTTTCTGTTATGCTGCCATTACACTGAGTAGTTTTGTCGGAACAGATATGAATTATGAGCAGAGTTCAAAACGCTATTGATTATGGAAACTCAGTTAAAAAGCATCGAAAACAATTAATGCTCTAATTGGCTAAAAGTGAGCCTGATTTCTTTTTTAAGTTTGAGTACATAATTGCATGTTACCACATTTTATTAGACAGTGAAGAGGTCCTCATCTCTGGAGAACAGAAAGGTAATATGAGAAAGAATGTAGATGGGCAAGACCTCAGAGATTCATCAAGTGCTCTCTCTGTTGATCTCTCTCCTCCGCAGATCATCTGTAGATGTTCAATGAAAATGAATAGTTCCCCACAGACAAAGGCAACTTATAGCTGGTGAGTGCACTCACAGAAGCTGCTTCAATCTCATGCAGACCACACAAAACCACACATACACCTACACAAAACCTATCAATTGTTTCCATTGCAGTGAAACTAAGGTTAGTGACTTTTTAATTCAATTTTATGAACTAGTTAAGAGAAGAAACATTGGAAATAAATGAAATAAATATTCATTATATTCAACCTTTTCCTCTCAATTCCAAAGCTGTTACATTTTATCTGCAGCGAAAATTAGCTGTTACTATCTTACTGTTTAGTCAGTCACTGCTGCAATAAAAGCAAGTAACAATACAGCAAACAACAACAACAACGAAAATAAGAATATTAAATACTGAAAAAGACTTTTTAAAAGCGCTATGTCATTTTTAAGATGACTTTTAGGAGTAACTAATGTTAAGATCACATTCACTTTTGATTACACATAACTAGCAAAGTCATATTCTCAGACAAAAGAACGTTGGACTGTGAACAGATTAATATGCTGTTAATGGACTTTGTATCTGCAGTGAGTAAAAAAGGCCATTGATTCCAATATTGTAATTAGAAACTATTTGATCTTCAGACTGTTCCCGTGTCAGCTACACAAAGTTTACATTTGGCAGCTAATTTCAAGATGTAGGAAGAATGTAGCTCTCTTCTGTAACTGTGAGCAGAGAAAAAGCTGCATTTCTGCTGCTTACGTATAATCATGTCTTTACAGTAAATAGGTAAAATTACAAGTAAAATTTCAAGCAAAACATACTTTAATTTGTATACTGACTATATAAAATGATGGGACTTTCAAACAGAACTTAAATAAATAAAAGTGTTTAAGTTTTTGATTATCATATTTGATAAAACATTTAGATTTAAAATGATCCTCAACTGGAAATAGTTTATTATATTTATATTAGTCCCACCCTAAACTAGTGGAATAGTTCTTGTTCAGTGACTAGTTAGTGCATGAAATAACAAATGAACAAATAAAAGAACACATAATAGAGATTATATAATACGCCCAATCCAGTGAAGATATAATCAAAGTGAGTAGTGTAACAACTCTGCTGCAAAAATCAAATGTACTGAAAATCACAGTGTTTGAAGTGTGCTCCCCTGGGAACAAATAAAATATGGTACCAGTGATGTAGCTAATATATGAGCCAGATGCCTTCAGATCTTCAGTGTGCAAAGTGACACACCATGATACACCATCTTAGACTGACAGATGTGTGCAATAAATACACTTCCCTGCTTCTAACTTCTTATATAACAATACTTTAACCAGCAGGTGATAACACGTGAATGCACACGATGCACTGAGTTCTTGATATAACTCTAAAACCTTCCAATCTGCACCAGTATTTAGATACTAACTTAATCTCACTCAAGTTTGTGACAACTATGAAAATACTAACAGAATGTCGAGAGAATGGACATCACACCTTTAGAGACCCACATGTCAAACTATGTAATCACATACGTTACCAATCAAAAGCTTGGACACGCCTTCGCATTCAATGGAATGGGAAGATGCATCCAAACTTTTGACTGATACTGTAGTTTACAGATTCATAGATTTGTCAGGATCAGGAGAGATGTGAATCCTTCTTTGCATTTAGAATACATATTGCGCCTTTAAACTGACATCAAGCACTATCTGTGCAAAACCAAGACTGAAATAATAAGTAGAGTAGTATGTTATCATACATTCTCCACCTTCCAGTGTATTTATTTCCATTTAAAACACCAGCTTTCATGTTAGTTTGGCCACTGTGAAAACCTAAGCTATTCTGTCTTGCTTTCCAACCCTCTAGTCCTGCCTCAGCAGACACTATAATGACTGACTGAACACTAACAAGGTGTCTAACAAGGTGTGCAGCACTCAGCTCTCCCACTGTTTTATCTCTTTTGACTGACCTATCTACTATTCCTCCTTTTCTCTTTCTTCTAGCTGAGGGGTTTTGCTGGAGGGGGGAAGTAAACAGGGGGGGGTGCCATGTTAACATAAATGATCACATAAATCTTGCAATTATCTGGCTTCACTGAGGGTTACTGAGGGAAATCAGAACTTCATTTGTTGCCATGGCTTTTGTTGATGAACAAAAGCCACCAATGAATCTATTCTTTGTCTCTGTCGTGTTTCTGACAAGTGCTAGTCGAAGGCTGCATAATTCTCCATGTCGTATTGTAATTACAAAGAGTCTTATCCAATATGTTGAGCTTTAAAATATACAGTTTTTTTATTTTCTTTTTAAAGTTAGGTTTATACTTTTAATAACACTCAGAACAACATCTATCAAGAAGCAAGTCAATCTATTGTTTATTCCAGTTTCATTCTGCTTAAAGCCTGGCCTTTACAACACATTCACCAGGAAATTAATGGAGTTCACCATCTCTGTTTATCTGAGGCAGTTAACAACAGAGAGCCCAAAATAAATATGCTTGTATAACAATTAAGCCACCCTACTCATTACTGACCCTGTTATCTACAGCTTCTCTGACACCCTTGTGAAAGAATCTGGCTAGAAGACAAGACTATCTAATTTCAGTGTGCTTCTGATCTGCTTTGATTTATATTTTCATGAGAGGTACAAAATATCCATTAACATTACAGTCTACACAAGAAAACACAGGTGAGGATGCTTGTTATACTGTTTTTATTTAAAGATTTGTTCACTCTGCAAATGTTAGCGTCGTATCTTTCTGTCTGTTTCCGTCACGCTCTCTTTTTACGGGCTTCAACTGAATGTGACATTTACTGTGGTGGAACAGCAGGAGACATTTTGTTTATGCAACTTAACCAGTATGATTACACATTTAAGATGGAGAGAGAAAAAGGAAGGGAAAGTGAGGAAGTGCGTTAACAGCATGTGAGAGTCAACACATACATTACACCCTGACATGTGTAACCCAAGCATGCTGGGTAGTATGAGACAGATAACTTAGCTCTTGGCTGCAGCCCCTGTCTCTACCAGCGGGAGAGAAGCAGGACAATTAAAGTGGCCAAATCTGTCGCTCTATGACGACAATCAAAACACAGACAGGAGACACATTTCCATTTTCCAATTGCTTAGCGAGCCACTCAGTACAAGGACTGAAACTGTTGAATCAGTAAAATGTCATATTCACTATTATTTTAGCGAGGCGTAGAAAAGTGTTAAAGCACCCAGAATCCATCCTTTGAATCACAAATATGTTTGTAGACTTTGTAAATATATTGTGGCCATTTAATCTGTCATCCACATTATGAAAGATTACTGCAACTGGACTGGACATGTAGGCTGACAGTGGTGTAGGAAGTATTCAGATCTTTTATTTAAAGCAGCTACAATCGATATTTTAATATTTACAATGGATCCATTGACTGTTTGTATGTGAAAAGAGTAACATATAGTGATGAATGCACAAAGAATTTTCACCTGATTCTGCAATTCCCCTCTGCTCTATGGAGATTTATAGCATCTTTTTATTCATTTTTTTGTTCTTCCAACCTGGTTTTGGTTTATGAGTTTTCAGCGAAAATGCTTTAGAAATCCGCTGTACCCTAACCTGCTCAGCACCAAACAGCAGAGATATACATTTAGCAGCTAGCTGGTGTGCAAAGTGGAGCATTTAGCAGCTAAGAGCCAAATGTTTCCCTCAGAAGTTGGTGGAGAACAAACCAGAGCTAAAAGTAGAGTGAATATTGGACTTACATTCATCAGATGGACGCAAACTTCAAATTAACGCTAATTCATGACTGAATTCACAGCCATTTGCTAACAAGTTCAGCCTATAAACTTAAAGGGTGATAATATGTCTATTTTGTGTTTACAGCTTCTATCGGCTGTCTCTGAGTTGCCAAAAACAAACAAACAAACAAAAAACAGAGCAAATGCTGAGCAATAAAACATGATTAATATAGTACGTTTTGATAACTAGTATCTTAAATGTTGTTTACTGTCTCAGATCAGATCATCAGACTTTGAAGCTGATGTTGCTCCATAACAGTTTCTCTTCATGGATCTGTCTGTTCTCTGCTGGTGAAGAGGTGTATAATTCATGAAACTCAGATACCAATAAAATCCACTCCTGCATCATTTCCCAATGCATTTCCCTGCACTGTCCTTTCCATGGTTGCTATAGTCATACAGCAAGCCGGAAGTGAGAGTGGCAGCTGCACTCTCTCCTCTAACCGCTCGCTGTCTGAAAGAGGCTTAAGGGTTGGATATATGTTGCAGTGAGGAGTACGCCCCCGTGAGTGAGGTGGTGCCTCGAGTTGTGCTGCCTGAGCTGGCTCGAAGGCTTTGTTTCATTTGTTGCAGGTTTAGTTTTAGTAAAAGTAGCAATATTAAAGTATAAAAGCACTCTATCGCAACTCAAAGCTCTGCATTCAAAACGACAAGAGACAGAAGCATTTTCAGCAAAGGTAAAATAATTCATTATGCAGAATGGCTACTGTCAGAATATTATTACATACGCTATATTGTTGTGTTATTATTACAGATGCACTAACATGTAAGCAGCATTTTAATGTTGTAGCTGGTCGAGGTGTAGCTAAATTTAACAATTGTACATGCAATATAGGCTGCATGGAGAGCAGAATGGATGAAAGCAGGTATGAACACGATGTGGCTGAACCACTAACAGTCAGACCTCATCACTTGTGAGCGGTAAGAAAGTAGTGGATAGAGGGAGGGCCCTGAGAATGGAGAGAAAGAGGAGGAAGGAAAGGAAGCAACTGTGACAGAAACAAGAGAGCAGAGAGTGGAAGAAAGAGTAGAAGAGAGAAATGAATTTAATGGAACTGCTGAGAGACGTCTCTTTTCGCAGTGGCACATCTCTGTAGTCAGAAAGAGACTGTGACAGGGACAGAAAGAAGAAAAGAGGGAGGATAGATGGAGAGATAGAGGGGCGCAGTCAGGAGGCACGGGTGTCCTAAAGTTGGGTCCACTTCACAGCAGCACAACAGAGTCGTTAGAGTGGGATAATGGATTAGAGGAAGTCATAAAGAGAGGAAGAGAGGGAGGAAAAGAGAAGGAGAGAGCAGGAAAATGATGATAACGTTGCTTTCCCAGCAGTATGGCACAGCAGAAACAGAGATAATGATGGAGGGAGAGACACAGAGAGGGAGCGAGAGAGGGAAAGTGGAGTGCTGAATGTGAACACTATTCACATGGCAAAAACTCAGCAGTAAGTAGAGAGAATTGGAGAATGGAGAGAACTCAGTGAAGGAGGGATGAAATACAAAAGGATGAGGGGAAGGAAACAGAGAAACAATTGTTTTTTTTTTTTTTTCCCTATATTGCTCTCCAACAAGAACACACACTCTTCCTCTCTCTCTCTCACGCACACAGTTATACAGACAGACAGACGCACAGCAGGGGACAGTGAAAAAAGGAGGTGCAGACTGTGTGAAAGGAATAAAAAAAAAAAGAGGGAAAAGCAAGCGAGAGATGTTTGGAGCAGCAGATGGAAAGATGAAAGTGTTGATTATGGCCTATGGCCCTGACTCTGTGTGTGCGTGTGTGTGTGTGTGTGTGTGTGTGTGTGTGTGTGTGTGTGTGTGTGTAATGTGTATTTGAGCTTTTTTTTTTTCATACAGTGAAAACAAATAATTCACAGTGTGCATGTGTGATTGTGTATATATTTCCCACAAAGTTTGCCCTAATTGAGAGACAGCAGCACTCACGCTGACAGTGCTGCTGCATGCAAAGATAACACACTGTATATGCATATACTCACACACCCACAAAAACACAGTGTTTCTTCACAGTGTGTCTCTCTCCTCCCCCACTGGTTAGGACATTAATTAGGGGAGAATGGCATAAAGTGAGACAACAAGAATGACTGGGAAAGATTTTGTGAGAAGACAAATATTCAACATGACACTAGAGTTTTGCTTTTGACTGTTCTACTTTCGCTCAAACGCTGCTGGCAAAACTTATAAGTCAGGGCAGTGCAAGGAGGAAGTGGGAAGATGGTGAGACAGATAGAGGGAGACGGGAAGGTATTGAAACAGGAGATGGGATGGAGGAACAGGGAAAGGTGCCCGCTCTCACACTCTCTCCTCGTTGAAATTTTTCTCTCTACTAGTCCGACTTGCATAACAGTACCTCCCCTCCTACACAGGTTACTCGTCAGCAGAGATGCCTCCTTTGACTGCGAGCTTCTGTTGCTTGTTTGTACATTTCAATTACAGCGGAGTTCACAGTCCATTTGATAGCTGCGGCCACTTCAGCTTTCTTTGCTCTGTCTCCGAGAGCGCCGCTTTCGCACCGAAAAGAAATAAATAAAAACAACTCCAAAAACAGTTGTATCGCAGTTGTTGCAGTTTAAAAATGTAATCTGTAGCACATCCTCCCCACCTGCGAAACACACTGCCCAAACACACCTGAGGGCACCGCAGACCCTGAGCTTTCTGTTAAAACAAGTCCAGAAACATCTCTCTACAGCAGGACGTTTTTCTCTCAACTGCTAAATTATCTATCCACTCCTTTTACCGCTATTTCTTAGCTTCCTGGTCTTTTATCTTCTTTTCTTTCTTCCTAGAATTATGTTTTTCTTGTAACACTTTGAGGTTTGCTTTTAATGAAACGGATCACAAATTAATTGCATCATTACTGCATTTACTTTGAATATTCAGTAGAATTCTCTAGATGACTCAAACATAATAATAAATGGTCACTTTAATTTGCCTTTGGATTTTATTCTGTCTATCCGTAGAAAATTATGTTTAATCCACTTTACAGGCTGTAATTTAAACAGCGTTATTATCTTTAATGATGAATAACACTTTCATTCTACGTCATGCATGAACATGTCCATCTCACAAAGGCTCTTTTGCTTTCAAGCATATTCTTCTGTTCTTGCTGGTTTACGGCTATCTGCAACATTGAGTAGAGTAGGCACTTCCTTCGTAGCACTTCTGCTCACTTTGTTTAAACATCTGTCTGAGGTATTGCAACTTTTTTTTTCTGACCACACTCCCGACAACTCATTCAAAGTGCTGCAGGCTGTCTTGTTTTCGACCTTCCTGAATTCTTGCATGTCACCCTCCTCCTACTCTCCCTTCGCCTGTGGTGGCTTATTTCAAATCCAAAACCTGATGTACAAGACTACAAATGAGTGAATATCCCCATCACTCAAGGCCATGGTCTGTCTAGCCTCTACATACCAGTCAATATTCTGTACTTCACCAATGTTGTCTGTTTGGCTCTCCTAATATTTTGACCTGGTAATCACTCGTCCTAGCCTTGACTCTCGTCCCTCCTTGCTCTGAAAAAATATTGGAATGACTTTCCCACCTTAGCCAGGGCCAAACACTGACCCGGCTGAAGCTTAAAATTAATATCTTTAGGAAACATTTCACATACTCTTTAAATCATATCCTCTCTCCCACATCTCCTCCTCTACATGGATAACTTTCATACATTCTCCGGCTCTTACTTCACTTTTCTGCGATCATCCACAAATCCTTTCATCCCTACTTCTGTCACAATCTTCAGAGATGCCCCCCATCACATTTGTGTTGGCAGCAATGGAGAGGTGCTCGCTTTTAGCAAAAAGACAGGTGGATTGTGACTAAAACCAGAATCAAATTCTAAGCAACATCCAAGACAGATGTGTGCCAAATGATGGATATTGCTGGACACCTCCACTCAATGTTTTTGAGTTGCAGTAAGATTATACAGCTGGTATTCAACACACAGAAAGTGGCTACCTGTGTGTTACTTGTGAATGCAAAATTGTATTTTATTTGAATCATCTTTTGTACCAAAAACTACTTGCACCTTACAATTTCCCCCCTCAGTATGTTTTTTTTTAATAATAGTATGTACAACATGGCTTTTTAATGTGCTGTCTGACCTTGTTCTGATGGATTGTGCTATATATACACATTCTATACCCTTCACCTGATGGTTGCTTGTAAAGTTAGTACTGTATAAATTTATGTTTAATCTCTTTTTTGCCTCGTTTTTTTTTTTTCAAAGACAGGAGGTTAACAGTCACATCCTTCTGTTGACTCACAATTAAACTCTTAATCTGAGGTTATTATGTATGCATGTGGGACTACTAGACTTTAATATTTATTTTTTTCTGTATTCTTGCTGTGCGTCTTAAAGCTATTTCTATGAACAATTGTTAAATATTTTATGTCAGAGTTGCTTTTTGAGGTATTTCTTTTGTTTGAGGAGATACTGTATTACCGTTATGTTGAATAATAAAACCAATTCCCAAGATTTCTTTTTGGTCTTTGATGAAGTTGTTAACAAAGTCAATTTCCAAGTAGCAGATTTTGTCAAATGAGGTCCTTCTACTTGTGCCTCTGCTTCTTCCTCTCCGCTTTCTCTTTCCTACATTCTGTCTCTCTCACTCTCCTTGAGACCAATTAGAAAGTTTATTGCGTATAGACATTTTTCCCACCACTGCCTATGTTGGCCTTAGTGTGCATGCACATGCTTGCTCTCTCTCTCTCCCGCACACAGTGGAAAAGGTTCCTATGAGGTAACAAAAATGTGTGCGCACACACAGACACACACACAAACACTAGTACCTTGGTGGCTCTGATTAGCAAGAGGGAAGGAGCAAAGGTGTGAAGAAAAAGGAAGGGTGACAGAGAGAAGAGAAAATGGGAGGGGGTGTAAAGAAAGGGACACATGTGGAGAAGGAGGAAGGATGAATAGAAGGAGGAAGAAAAGATGATAGAGAAAAAGGACACAAAAAAGAAGAGATGAAAGGGAGGAAAATTGAAATATAAGAAAGAGAGGAGGAAAGGAAACAAAGGAGAGAGGAAGAAAATGAAATAGTCAGAGAAAGAAGGGAGGAGGAGAAGAAAAGAGAAAGGTGGAGAGAAATCGGTGTAATCCCTCTACGCCTCCCTCTTTCTCTCCAGCAGTCATAGTGACACAGCCAAAAGCAAAATTATGGCGTCATGTTTGAGTATTCGCTCTCATCACTCATCTCCAGCTCCCCCCCTGCTGTGAATGTGCATGTGTCTTTGCATCTGAATCACATTTCCCTGAGGGCAAAATTTGAAGCACAAAGGTCTGGGACATTATAAAGGTACTGTGAGAGTGAGATAAACCCTTGTATGAAATAGTTGGTGTATTATATATGCTTCTGTAGGTGTTTATTTGCCATTTTCTTTATAAAGCTTTTTTTTGAACCTGTCTTTCAAATTATTCATAATTTGTCAGTGGTATAGTTTCATTTTATAATTAATTTTCGGGTGTCTGGGGAGATCTCTACTTTACACAATGATTGCTGGGATGAAAGTAAACCCATATTCCAGCCGGTGACTTTTAAAGCTAGAGAAGGTCAGCCCACTTAGCCTTGCAGCAGTAGACCGTTCATGCTCAGTTAATTTTGTGAGAGATATTTCTGGCTAGCCAAATCAGAAACGAATTACCTGTGACTAAAGCATAGCTCTTCTCACATGAACAGGAAGTACCTGATGCAACACACAAACATACACTTACACACACCATATATAACCCAGCACAAACCGTACACACCGATATATTCACACACAAAAGGAGGACCCACTCTTGAAAAATTAGGTTCTTTCTCTCTCAGTTTTTTTTTACCTCTAATGATGCCATGACTAAAATGTTAATTACAGCTAAAAAGAGAAACGATTGCGAATATCAAATAGCAATTAGCATGTATCATCATCATCATTACCACCATTAACTGCAGCACAAGATGGAGGACTATTTACCAAACAGTAGAATGCTCATCAGTTGCTTATTCAGGGCCTGAAATGTTTCACAGGCAATGTTTTAAAAGAAAACCATTCCTCCCAAAAATTTGCATAATTAATGTTGCTTAAAAAATTAACTATTGCGTGTTTCAGAGCACGATAAGAAGAGCAAACTGTACTCACTAGAAAATAGCAGTTATTTATTTATAATACTGCAAACCACCGACATATACATTAGAATGAGCCTACGAGTGAGTGTTCAAGTCATGTTCGTAGTCACTCTCTTTCATACTACACTTAATGTATGCATGCCTACTCAAGGAACCACTCAAAAATATACGCATACACATTCATGTGATCTTATTTTTCCCCATTTTCCATTGCCCTTTCCTTTCCCTGTCACGGTTCTCTTCCTGCACTGATGAAATTTACTATAAATCCTTCCCTAGGTGTCAATTGTCTGATCTCCACACCTGAGCATGGCCCGACGGATTGTGGAAAATCTTAGGGTAGATAACCAGGATGAGGTCATTATCCTCAACACAATCCGTGTGGAGCAAAATGTCTCCTCCCTTTTGTTCTCATTTGACTATTGTGCTCAAACACAAAAGCTCAATCCACACTTATTACACCCAGAGGACAGCTATTATTACATTTTTGACATTATATTGCTTTAGCAATCACATTTTTTCTTCCAAGCTTCCCTCCACACCCATTATCTATCTATCTTTTATCTTTGTGATGGACCCTGCAAGTGCAGCGTGGTGTTGTAAAAGTCCAAATCCCTACAGGAAAATATTATTCAATAACTCTTAATATGCACCTTATGATTGCCAGCTGAGGTATAAATCATAAACTATGAAACAAATAAGTCAGGAATCCCAGTATTATAGAGCTTGACTGACTTCATTAAAAGGCTGCAACAGAGAAAACAATATACCTGCATCATCAGGTACACTCGTGCCAAGCCATTTGTGGTTTAAGTTCACTTTCAGTCACACAGTGAATCATGTGACAATTAAATAATATCATGTGAAATCCTGTCTCTTATACTCATATGCCACTAACTGGTTTTACCTCATACATTTTGGAAATAACATAATTGCTGGGTTCCTTGCCAACATTTTTTCCAGTGCTCCAACAGCAACATTTCCATAATGCATGGAACTTGTATATGGACAGTGTGGATGGTGGGCATACAAAGTGCAGTTCTTTGACACTGGAGAGAGGGGTTAATGTCATGTGTCCTGGGTGTGGTTAGGTTAAGGCTGCCAGAACACTTTGATTAAGGCGTGATTTGGGAAATCATCATGGTTTTGGTTTAATATATCAAATGCTTCCTTATGTGGGAAGCATTTAATTTATTCCTGCATGAGCAGTACATAAATGTAATTTTTAGGTTTGTCATGTGACACCAAAATGTTTACTGTCTTCATGTAATGTTGCCATTCACAATTCAATATTTGTTTTTACATCAAATGTCCATACCTACAAGAAATCATAATAGTTTGTTATATAAAACCCCTGATATTTAACACACCATCAAACATGTGTAATCATCAATCATTAATTATCTATTCATACATGATGATTTCTTTTTTTTTTACTTACCTTGTTGTACAAAGGAGCCGTACACAAACCACATGGAATTGTACAGTGTTGTCGAGGACACAGATCCCATGGGTAGCCGGGGTGGGTTGAGCCAGTTGAGCAAGTACACCAGAATGCCAACCAAGAGCACCGTGCCCGCAATGCACGCCCACAGTGACAGGTCGAAGGGTGCCAGGCAGGCAAACATGTCCACAGTGCGTTCGGCCTTGCGCAGCAGAACGCCCACAGAATAATCCATGTAGCGTGTGGTGAAGTCCACGACACTCTCTCGCTCAGGCGTGATGGTCAGGGCAGAAAGTCCCACATCGGCTCGCTGCAAGAGGTGGAGGGGAGGAGAGGAGTTTGAAGTATCAACACTATGAATATGTGTAGGTGAGGAACAGAGTGGAAAAATATGGACTTTTGAACTCAGAGATGGGTAATTGGTTTAGATCCTACCCCTGTTTCTTCCCACCATCTAAAATTTCTCATAATACAAAGCGACTTAAATATTATCTGGAAGCATCTGTTGTGTCAGTAGATGAAAAAAAATCTCTTTTCAGAGAATAGAGCTTTTATTGGCAATATGTTTCTTGTTTTCTTCAAAAGTAAATGCAAAAATACCAGCAGATGGCTGATCTTTTTTTCTCAACCTCTAGATAGCTGTTGTGATCATGTATTCATGATTTTCCCAGTTTCAGTCGCCTAAATTTGGGTATTGATGGAAAAATTCTAATGCTGTGAAAGCTTTACAAAGCTCTGTCAAACGACCAAAACAGGCTAGATTTCAACACTACTTGATGTGAAACAAGGGAATATGCTTTCACCTATATAGTTTCCACTTTCATTAAATGATTTAGCGATGGAAGTTTAACAAGTAGATATTAGGGTCAGACTTTTTGACTTTATAATTGACACTATTATTTTTTCAGACAATATATTTCTTCTTGCAGAGGAGGACAGCGATCTTCAGACTTCAGACTGTTATATCCTTTGTTTTGCTGGAGTAATAAATGGAGACTGAAGGTAACAAAGATACTCAAAAATTTCACAACACTTGTGACATATATGATTATTCTTATTTCTATGTGCTTCTATGTGCTTTTTCTGTTTTTGTAAACCTTGTCAACGATAAAGTCCATAAACCAATACAAAGTCTTGTCTGTGTTAAATACAAGTAAGTCTACATGAACATATAAATATTGCTGTTAAACTCTGCTTTTGTGTCAACATGCCTCCACAAGCATTTAATGCCTTTCTCATCACTCTGAATTCTTGGAATTTAAGAGGCCACAAATGACTGCTTTAATTATTTACATGTAAAGACTTTAACTTGAAAAAAAAAGCTGTCAGTGAGTATGGCTGCCAAGAAAAATAGGCTGAGCTTAGCTTAAATGCAGAAACAATGATGGCTAATTAAAATGTTTTCAGTCCCCAGTGCCTGGCTAGCAGCTGTAGACATCTGCTTGTACCACAACAAGGATTTAAGATGCTCTGGTATGCTTGTGCCTGTGTGTTTGAAATCTATACAAGTGCGAGAGAGGGCACATATTATGAACTTGTTCGATAATGAGATTTTCTTTGTTGCAAGTAACAACTGACTGGAACAAGTTAGGTGATTTTGTAGGCGACCACTAAGCCCTACAGCCACTGTACACACACATTGATTACACACTTACGAACACACACTTGCATGCTAACCCACCACACACCACATCCATGCACACGCACAAACAAAAATGTTAATCCACTGTAGGCAAAAAAAATCTGCTAATTTCACAGTCGAGTGAGGAAACAAAATGCTTAAATGTGCAGAAATTGTCACTTACACTGCATAAGAATAATATTAGGAGACACCCTGCAGGATGCCTGTTGGTTGAGACAACACAACGATATGCATGCAAGTGTGTGATGTGTGTGTGTATGTGTGTGTGATGCGTGTGTGTGTGTATGTGTGAGTAGAGATGAACTGCCACGCTGACTGCTGTGGTCAGTCAACATGGAAACTTCCAGAGAGCACTCTGGGTAATAATTATCTGGTATAATTGGGTTTTTGGAGAGATAAACCTTGTTGCTGACTGATGGGGAAAACAGAATTATTTGCATGTTCAATTTATTTACAGCCTATGCTTGTCTGTGTACACATAAATATGCATTGTGCTCAAAGCATTTTTCTATCATTTTGTGAGCTGTTGCGTTGGGGGGAATACAAATGCTAAACACACACACAAATAGTGAAGGTCAAGAGAAGGAGAGCCCAGTCTTAAAAAATGTTCAAGCCTGAGACACAGCCAAAAGAATATAATGAAGTGAATGCATTAAAAACTTCTAAGAAAACACTGCCGATAGTAAAAAAAACAAAAAAAAAACTTCCTTGACTTATGGAGAATGAACAAAATGTGCAGAAGCTTAGTAAAAGTCCAGCAGGACATCAAAGGATGCTGTACACACATATGTAGATACGAACTTAGACCTACACAAACACATTCACACACATAAACAGTGGGAGATGCTAATTAAAGACCGTCTCAGTCTTTACCATATAAAACTGTATGAGGATTGTAGAACTTCTGTAAATGAGAACCAACTCCTGCTGTTTTTTCCCCCCTATTGTTTAATGAATGCACCCTGTGCTCTATTTCATTGAAGGGATATTTTGCATCAACAATTGCTTGAAAAAAAAAGTTGCACTGACCTCAGCTGAAAGTTACAACTCTGTCTGACCGCTCAACTGACCACACTTAATATTAGCTTTCCCAAAATTTCATACTGAATACCATTTTGAAATGGGTTTAAAATAAATTTTAGGTGCTCATACTAGAAAAATGATCACATTAGATATACTTAAAGATTGGATTGATTTTTCAGCAGGGTGTTAATGGACACTATCCATTAGTCTTGAAGGTAAAATGGAACGTGGTTTCAGGGTACGTGATATTTTGCCTTCCCCCATGCTGGCATAGTGAGTATATAAAATTACAATTAAAAAGAATAGTTTACTCACAGAGGTGGTTGTAGAAGCTATCATGAATTATTACTACGCTTATTTTGTTATTACTTTGAGCACATTTTATTTATATTTATTTTATTTCCTTTTTAGAGGCCATGTTGTATCCTCTTTTAGGAGTCCATAAATTATTTGGGGGATAAAACAATGATGTGACTACAAGGGGCTAAGGTGAGCTGAAGGCTTATTGCTGGTGGGCCCCTATATCACAACACTCAATGAATGTTTTAAGGAACCAAGTCCCCCAGAGGAAAAGAAAAAGTTTGAGAAACCATGATATATTCAGTAAATTTAGGTGCTATTTGGGTTTGCTTAGCTTTTGTTTCTCTAGCAAATAAAATGTGCTCTGTTCTTTGTCCACAAAAGATGTCTGATACTGCAAATGTTGGGAGTTCTTCAACGTTTTGAGAGATATTGGGAGATATTGAGAGAGATTGATTGTGAAAATGAAAATTTCTGAAATGTGACTACTCAGACATTAAATGTTTGACTCTTTCTTTCTTTCTTTCTCTCTCTATGCATTTCTTTCTGCCATCAGCAGTCAAACATGAACACATGGATTATATAATCAAAAATATTCAGTTGTTGAAAAAATATTTTCAAATACTCAGCACTGTTTGCCAATGGCTACTGAAAAAGTTGCAGAATTGGTACATCTCATGCTAATGCACTACAAAGGGGGGCAAACTTAAGTAGCTTGTAGGCTATGGCACTTGTTAAGTATTGTACAACTGTGCAAATTTATTGCCCTCAATCCAGAGGTTTCTCTATCTTTGTAAAATCCACATTCATAGCTTCACACTCTCTTGAGAAACACCATCTCCACTTTTCCACTTTTTGCAGACACAGATCAAGTGTCTGCCAGTAGTTATGCATCAAATACTTGAAGATACTTGAAGTTAGTCAAATTAATCGAAAGATGCTGTGTTCTCTCCAATATGCAATACCACATCTACTCATCTTTGACGTCAGCCCTTCTCTGGTCCTCTTCAGACTACATGCTTCTATCGTTAGGGAATGAGTGTCTAAATCACTCTATCCAATTAAAAGAAGTTAAACTCAGGCTGGTGGAAGCTGAATATAAATATTTATTTTTGAAGTGACACAGTTTCTAGTGGGAATGTTATGATATGACTCAAGACTGTGTACAAGAAGTGATGACTTGCATGCATGCTTCTCCTCCTTGCGTATTGGTTTAGTGTGTTTGCATAGATAAGCTTTGTTGTTTTTGTATAGCATGGGTGTGTTTTTGTGTGCTCATGTGTGTTTGTGCATGCAAATGATTTTCTTCTCACCTTGAAGACCAATTCACCCATCAGTCCATTCCACTGACCATCAGGCTGCAAGCTGCCGTATTTGTGGTCTGGAGCGACGTAGATCTCATACTTAAAGCCCAGGTAGTTAGACAGAGCATCCAGGACATCAATGGAAAAACCCTGATACTTCTTCGGTTTTCCCAGGACATTCTCAGACACCATTACAAATGGCTCCTCCTAGAAGGCAAAAATCAATCAGAGTGTCAGTAAGTCAGTCAATCAGCCAATCAATACAACAGTCATTCAAGCATTAAATCACCCAATTACTCAAGTGGCCATTATACCACCAGAAACCATCATCCTAAAGGTTGAAAGCCTACACGACATGCACAAAAAGGTAATTGTCAACACATTGTTATTCACACTACTCATATATTTGTAAGTTATTTGGTGAAGAGCGATCATTTAAATACTGTAAAAGTAAAGGTAGATTAGCCTATATTAGTGGTGTGAAGGTGGCCTGTCAGGTGGAGTTTACATTGTAAAAAATGTCTCAGAGAGTTGAATGAATTTCCTACGAAGCCTCTTTATGTTTTAACACCTAAATGTTTTACGATGGCTTGCAGTGCTTGCTAGCCAATCTCCACTTCTACTGGCACATCACTACCTTTACAACTTAGCTTACCACCCTTAACTCTCAATATGCATTACCGTTCTCTGCAGTCGGGTGCAAATATGATTTGTCACTCCTCTGACATGTGAATGTCACAGCTTGGGTGAAATTTCATCCCTGTGGGTGAAATGTGCTAGGTGTACTCATTAAAACATTGCTCTATGGTGCTGCTAGTGGAATAGAAACTCTTCAGAATACCTGACATGAGCAGTTATTTTACACAACAAGAATGTGAAAATTGCAGAAAACCAAACCATTGGAGGCACATACTTTTTTACCAGTATGGTATAAAAACAGAGTTCTGACCGGAAACATTTCTGCCTTCTGTTGTTGTTGTGAAGGCGAACCACATGCTGATAAATATACCAAAACAGATGCAACAACATGCTGTATCTAAAATCTGTCCACCTGTTTATATTCTTAGCTAAGCACTTTTTTTTTGACTGTGCTTTTGGGATTCTAGGAGAAGAAAATCAAGATGTACCCCTCAATTTTGTTTTGGCAGAGCTCTCCAAGTTCCCTACTCAGCTTTCTTTTTATTCACAGAGGGAACCTTGTTTAGTAATTTCTTTAAAATACCATATAATCTATTTATCATTTAATTCAAGTGCATTAAAATGCCTGAAATCAATAATCACACCATGCAATTCAGCAGATTTGTTTTTTATTGGTTCATTTTTAAATGCACTTGGGATGGCTGACCCTTTTGTTTATCGATATCACCATGGCATCGAAAGGGCAGCTTCCTGTTGAGGTTAAATGACATCTAGAAATGCTGACATTTTAAGCAATTAAGTGAACACAGCGCAAGGAAAAACAAGATATTTTTTTAACAAGGAGAGCAGGAAGCTAGTGGGAAATTTATCTTAGAAAAGAAATACAAAATTATATTTTCATATACTGTACCTGAGTGTTTCATTGAGGAGTTTTTCTCTTTGGCTCTCGTCTCTTTCACACATACCCTTTCTCCCTCACTCTTCTTTAATAAATCCCTATTGATTAGTGAAATGTTTTAGGCCAATATGTCTTGCAGATTTATGAGGGCCTGTGTGTGTTATTGACTGGCTACTGGTTGCACATTAAGCACACACATACACACACACGCAGGCTATGCTACGCATTAACTTGGCGCTTTCTAATCCTTGCTAGCTGCTGCCGTTCAATAAGCTATTAGGCAGTGAATGGACATGCATGCCAAGTCCCTCTCTCACCACAAGCATCCATCAATCAAAGCAGGAACACCCACTAACACACACACCCCTACACACACACCCTCTATACTGAATACCCCCAAGTGCCACTGATTTCATCCCTATGCGGGTACTTTAAACCTTTATAAACAAACATAAACATGGTGCTGAAAACATTGGCACTGTTGTCCAGGGGAACAATAACCCAGTCGGCCATTTGCCCAGGCTCTAATACTTCCAAATACATTTCTAAGGTGAATGTTCACATCGGAAGCTCATTTCTGAGGTAAATCATGCATTACATTGACATTTTTAGAAGTTAATTGGTACTGGGGAACACAGAGGAACTCAAATGGTTTTGCCAGCATACATATGAGGGTGCAAGAATATCTTATATAAAATATTTTTCCAGTTCAAAGTTGTGTGAGTGTATTCAGGACTTTCTCTTTACAAATTCTTTATCTGAAGGGTAGGACAACAGGAGTCTTGAAGAATCTAATAAGTTAGGTAACTGTCAATCAAACTAGACGGGTGGTATATTGTTCCCAAACAATGAAAGGGGGAAAAGATTGAAAATATATTAGCAACAGAGGCTGGTTTGATAGTCTTGAAAGGAAGGAAATTTGGCTTTTATGAATTAAAAAAAAAATTGAAAAAAAATTGTTTAATTTAACTTAACAGTATATTGATTAAAATCCTAATGTAAAAATTGAACTGTTCTCTGAAAAATTGTCTCATTTAAAAACACACTGAACTTATCTGTCTTCAGTTTTCTTCTCTCTCTCTATGTTTTCCCAACAATAATTCTGGGTCATTGTGCATTGATTGCTCTTCAAGTATGCAGGCTCTGTATATACAGCGAACAAACCCACACACACACAAGCATGCATGCATGCGCACCCATACTGTACACATGCATGTGCTGTAGATACATACACACATGCCCACCCACACAACCTTCCAAGCTAACCACATAACACACAACAAATAGCAGCAGAAAATCAATACAAAGCAAAACACTGTGCATGTGCAACTCTGTGTAGGTGTGTGTACGCGGGGGTGGGAGTGTTTGAAAGTGCTGAAAGCATGTTTGGTATTTTATCTGATTATGGTGTACTCTAGGTAAAGGACTAAGAGAACAGAATATATACAGGCAGCTCGTGTCTCTCCGGTGTCAACCCACGATTTTAGCTTAGCTCATTATTTTGTGGCAAGGGCACAGGTTGTTTGAGACAGGCGTCATTTCAATTTGGCTGTACAATACATGACAGTTTCCCCCTTCACTTACAGTAGACATCAACATGAACTGTTCCTTCACCTGACTGGGTGACCGCTGCGTGTACTGGACTGTCACCGGTCTTTTATTTTTTTTTTAAACCTCTAAAACATGATGGCTGTTGGGGAAACAGTCAAATCACTCTGAAACTATCAAGCAAAATCAGTTTTTATATGATTCTGAATTAGAATAAAAAGTCGTTGTATTTGCAACAACATGCTTAATCTATAACATCTGGTTTAAAGAGCTGTTCAATTTTTGACTTTTGAGAGGCAACGAGTCATGAAATCATCTAAACGGTTTTACTGGTTGGTCTGACTTTAAGCTGCCGGGCTCAATCAATACTGAGTCGATGGTTTCCAGACTAAAATCTTGTAACGAAAAATTACCTCGAGAGATGCTGGCTTTGTGACGTTAATCTGTCTCTCTCCCTCTCTCTTTACTCTCTGTTGTTATTTTACTATCTCTCTCTTTCCCCTGCCACTCACCAGCTGTGATATACACCATTTGGCATCTTTCCACATCACAACGTCTCCCTCCTTCCCTAAACATATGTCTAGGATTCCTCGTCTCTTTCCTTCCATTCATCCATCAGGGCTACGATACTTCCCACTTGTCATCCTGGCAATATTATCTCACATCCCTCTACATCCAGCGATCCCTCTCTTC
This sequence comes from Thunnus albacares, assembly GCF_914725855.1. NCBI lineage: Eukaryota > Metazoa > Chordata > Actinopteri > Scombriformes > Scombridae > Thunnus > Thunnus albacares. The sequence goes on along the minus strand of NC_058107.1, from coordinate 23,577,411 downwards.
CATCTCCTCTTTGTCTTTCTGATATTGCTTCCATCTCTCATTCCCATCATCTCTCCTCCTCCTGTCTTAACTCTACACTAATTCCTTTGGCACAAGTTCATCCCCTGTCTTCTCTTGACTGGAAGAACCACATGTGGGCTCACTGCTGCTCGGGTGTTTTTGGAGACATGATTGGGACAAGGAACAGCAATTTTTCCACAAAGACTATGTAATGGCATCTGAAGAGCCCTCTGAGGGAATGTTGGGAATGACAAAGTTGTGTGGTGATTTGCAGCACAGTGAGCATTTTCAAAGCACTCTGCGGATTTGTCTGTGAAAATGGTGTAAAATGTATTTTGAAAAGCCCTGTCAGTCTCTGCAGAAGATTAGATTTCATATTGTTACAAAAAATGAATTTCCCCTCAGTCTCTGTTTCATAAAGATGGAGGATCCATATATATCACAAAACAACAGATAAGGATAAATCCTGAACTTTGTGACTTATGATTTATGTAAAGGAGGCCTACAGATTTTTCTCTTCATCCTTCTTCCAATAGTGCAAAATTTCCAAAATGTATGTGCCTGTGCTTTCGTTGGTAAAATGTAACTTTTCCAGGCGCCAAAATGTCCCCAGCCAGGGACCTTTGTTGCATCTGTCTTCCTCGTTTCCCATCATCTCTCTATTATTGCTATGTAATAAAGTCATAAAATTGCACTTTTGTCAGGTCTGTACATTTTGCGTTTGCATGCCCCCATCTCATACTTTGCTGGCTTAGCTTGAACTTGAGTTTGTTATAGTGAGAGTAAAGCCATAGTTCAGTAATCATCAAGCAGTACAGTGCAATATTAGAAACTGTCCGCCCAAGAAAAACGAGGGCAAATGCCCCAAAAAAACATGAGTTGACATTCAAGTGACAAAGCCCTCTTGCTGCCGTAGGAATTATAACTCTTATCCGCCTGGAGCACATGAAACAGTGTGACGTTATTCTACAGTGACAAAGTCTGCAGGACAGGAGGAGGTTGGGGGGAGGGTGAACAAAACATTCTTTAACACGGGAAACTGTAGTCTGTTATCTGTTTCCTAGAGAAAGTCAATGGTGGTTTCTTTTAACTATGCCCGCTGTTCCTTAACCATATCCAAGCTGTTATTATTGTAACCATGATGACAAGGTCACTACCTTAACGAAGTAGCATTTTTAACCCAAACGACAAAGTTTCTCCAAACCAAAATTTGTTATATTTGTGGAACCTAACAATGCACAGCCATTTTGTTGTTATACATGTATTGGTACATTTATAATTGCAAATCAATGGGCTAGAAGAGCACAGCCAGTGATATACTGAGAGTGTACTGGATGTACCAGTTTAAAGACATTTGAGAGGTCTTTAGATATTTTTTCTTAGTTTTTCTCTCTATACTACATAAACTGACACAAGAAAATCTTCTCTCTCATCCTCATCCAAAAACAGCTTTCAACTACAACAACAGTTGAATGGAACCTTATAAATCACCCCATCAGTCATTATAGATTTTGTAGTACGTGTGGTTACTGTGTAGTTTACTGCATGGCTTCATCAAAAGTAAAATTTTCAGGTTCATTTAGGGAAAACACTGTGAGCGCTTTTTCATTATCTCCAAAAATGTGACCTCAAGTCTAAAAAGGTACATCTTCTGCCTTTGGCTGCAGGAGCTGTATTCACAGCTTGCTACTCATAAATGTTGAGTAACACCAGAGAAATGTGGGCACGCACTCTATAAAGTCTTCTGAAGAAAATCAAGTGCCTGTCTAGAATGCATCATTTTAATGTAACTGTTTAAAGGCTTAAAATTGAATTCACAGCTGCAAAATAAAAATTCTGGTCACATTTGTGACTACGATGGTTACACTAATGAGCACTGTGGAAAGCCATAAACACATAATTATAGTGATGTAGCCACCCCTCAGTAACATCCATTTAATAATCAATACAATGCCTGTTAATCAATAGCATTGATTTAGAGTTATTGGCCCTAATAGTGGTATGATCTCATCACTAATTAACTAATCAATAACTATTCAACAGTGTGGCTGATTAAATAGAATGAACGCATCCTTTCACAGGTCAATGTTTGTGTGTGTGTGTGTGTGTGTGTGTGTGTGTTCCTACTTGCATGCTTGTGTGTGTTACAGGGCAAGAGACACTATGCATGGTACTTTATGAGACCATTGCACCTTACAGACAGAAAACAGTTATATCAGAGCAAAAAGGGCCTGAGGCAACACAGAACAATCTGTTCCAAAGGTCCCTTTAGAAACCTTCACATCATGCACACACTCCTCCACACACACACCAACACACACCAACTTACACACACACACACACACACACACACACACACAATCAGGATGTGCCCTCCAACCATTCTCACATAAAAAGAAAACAGTACATCCGGGTAGCATCCTGGACATTTCACACTATTTCTATCTATTTCTGTTCTCACAAGGCATCAGTCATGTAGGGTAACACACACACACACACCAGAATTACATAAATGTGGATAAGCCTATAGGACCCACCCTACTGAAGACGGGAAAAAAAAGATATTCAAAAACCCAATCCATACAGTATTCTTCCTCCCTTTAAGGATGATGAAAATAAGACTGAGAAAGAAAAAAAAATTAAAGATAGAAAAAAGGGATAGCCACAAAGATATCTAGAATGATCTCTTTCTTCTCTGCTTCTCACTTCAAAGACTGGATATGAAGAATTTACAGCAGTGAATCTTTAAAGCATTCATGGGATGTACTCAAATCGATGCTGCAGGCGAGACAGACAGAGCTGGAGTCTCACTATCATCAAGACTCCAACAGTCTATCATCTAACTGTCAAATGTCAAAAACGAAGCTAATGAAATGATGAAAGCTTGGTCCATTTGTAAGCTCACCTTGTTATATTTTTTTTGTGTTTTGCCTTCTCTGACTCCTATCTACCGCTTAACATTGTCTCAAAAATGTTTGTCTGCCATTTTCATTCCTTCACACAAGCTCTCCATCTGTCCCTCTCTGCATCTCCACAGAGACTGAGTTGAATGATGGGCAGAAAACTAGACAAAAGGACAGATTTACAATCGAGCAAAAGGCTGAAGTCCGACATGCCAGCACTAGTCACAACAATTTCCAAACAGAAAGAGTAAAACTTTTTATGTCTTTTTTATGTATGTAAGTTTGGAAATCACCAGATAATAAATAAAAACATAGACATTCACATAGAGATGAACACTCTGGTCGGCCATACTCACCAAGACAGTGACGACTCGTAACACCACTCCTCTCATGTTATTTTCCAATTTCCTGTCTGTCAGCGTGCCGTTCAACCCATGAACTGGGTCCCATGTTGCCAGCTGCAATGTGCACACACAGACACAAAACAGTTAGATTAACAGATATCATAGGCACCAGGTTGGTTTTACCAAGTGATAAACTGCAAAAAAAGGAAAGAGGCAAATGCACTTCAAGCACTTGCACAAGATGAAACACACAAAAAAACTATAACTATAAGGATGCTTATTTAGGTACTGTAAACCAAGTTAGAACACAAACAATAAAGATGATAATTTTGCTTTAGTAATTCAGAACACAAATAAGATGTTACAGCACACTCATGACAGGTACAGTATCAGAGGACACAAACCTAATGACTTAAAAAACACAAATATCTATCTACCTACTGAATATTTTATCTCCCAGTGTCCTATTTTCTATTATAACCTACTTCTCTATGTACACTTACATCAAATTGTTTACCAGAACATGAACTCATTTATAGTGCACTATGTACCTGTCAAAATTATGGTGATTTTCTATAATTCAAATGTGCTTTATGAATCTGACCCAGACTTCAATGTCTATCAAATTGCACCATAAACTTCCAGTCTTTTCCCCAAGACCACATTATTTAAGTCCCTAACCATATTTCCTTCATCTGTGTGCAGCTTTCTGCTTTCAATAAAATATTGTTTTTAGTTTCAAAGATCAAACTAGCTTGGTTTCCCTATAGAGGGAGAGGCAGTAAGAAATAAAAGAAGTGATTTAGCTGTCTGCTATCCAAAGACAAACACACACAAGCACACACGCACACTGTGATACACACAAAATTGCATGGCATGATTTGTGCTTAGAAGAAAACACAAACACACCAGAGAATCAGAGGGCATGCTGCAGAGGGAAATATGGGATAATCCGTTTTCTAAAGCCTGAAGTTACTGTTGAATGTGCAATTCTTTGCCAATTCTGATCAATTCGCTTATGGGACCAATACTTACAGTAAAGCTTAGCTAAACTGGTTTCTTTTCTACACCCTGCCATTTAGTTAACATTTCACATCATGTTTGAAGTAAGTATTGTTGTAAAATACAACAGTTTAACTCACTCTACTGGTAGAATAACTTTCTTTTGAGAAGTCAGGACCAGGTTTTTACATTAGAAGCCCTTAGTCACATTCACTACCACAATATGATGACAATGTTGTGGTTGACCAACAGGTGACTGAGATAGTAAAAAAAATATTCACAGAAATTTGGTGTTTACTTAAGGCGCTACATGATAAATCCCTGCAAGTGTTTTGACTTATTCTGCCTGATTAGACCTCATCTCAGGCCTATGTGGGTGTGTACAGACTTGCTTGATTGACATCTCCCTCACTCTCCTGTTGCACTTGATAAGTTGGGACCAATGAAACCCTTAGCATTCTTGTTGAATTTGGTGACCTCATCTAATTACCATCATAGCTATGTCCCAACTTGTACTGAAGTCTAATCAACCATAACTGAAAACACCTGTATAGTTGTGCAGGGGCTTCAAAAAGGTATGTTCCAACAAGGGTATTATTTCCCTTTAAAGGCTCTGCACAGCCATGGTCCACCCACTCAGTGTTATTTACCAGATTAGACCCCTTCTCAGGTAAAGTACGTGTGGGAATGTGCAGACATGCAGTTTGATTGCCATCTCTCTGACCTTCCTTTACATTTCGTTGCACCTGTCAGGTGGGAAATATTACACCTTTATCATTTTTATTAGTAAAAAGAGCCCAGTGACCTCACATAATTCCCTGCACAGCTTCACCCACCCTCGATGTGAGCAGAGGTCTCATCCGCTAGAATCACCTGTGAGAGTGTGCAGGGAGTTTAAATATATTGTACAATATTATTCTAATTATCATTACAACATTGCTCAAAATTCACTGATATACTGCTTGTCTGTCTGAATTTATGTAACTGACACAGACAGACAGCCAGGTAGATGATACTACATGTTATCCTTGTTTCAGCCTGGAGGGGGAGATGTGGAGCTAAACTGTGAGTCTGATTCCTCTCCCACACACACAAAATCTGTATCCCCTTTTTTTGTTCTTTCTCTATTTTTTAAAATGCAGAAAACAGAGGCATTTGTAATCTTCTGGTACTCTGAGGATGAGCCAACTAACCTTTATTTTATAACACAGAAGAACCACTGCTGTGTTCTTATCATTACAATCTCAGTGTCAATACGGCCCTTGATCACAGTGTGTGAATGTGTATGTGTGCACACACGACTCTATACGCACAGATGCTGCCTGTAACCCATCCTTGTTATCACATATGTGCATCTATGTGCGTGCCTACAGTAGATGAACAAACATGAGAAAGGGGGTGGATGTGAAGTGAAAAAAAACAGAAAGGACTCACAAAAAAGAGACAGACAGGACACACGTGAGAAGGCAAATGATAACATGAAAAAGGTAGAGAGACACCAAGGGCGAGAGAAACAGAGACGGGGAGAGATGAGGAGCAGACAGCAGACAAACAAGATACCGATACGTGGTGAGAAGAGATGATGAGAGACATTGTAAAAGGTGAATTTACAGCACAGCAGCTGTTCTAAGTGCTTGTAAAAATGTGAGCGTGTATAATCAATGAAACATTAGCGGTGCAGCCAAATGCCACCAAGAGAGGCCTATAGCATGCACGGAGAGGTTTCCACTTCACATTCACCAAACACCAGCAGGACAAACACATTCATTCCATCCAAGTATGCACTCATACCATATAAACACCTGTAAGAACTGATGTAGGCACGCGTACGCATCATTTAAGCCAAGAGATGAAAAAAATAAGGAGTATATGGACACATGAGAAAACAGTGCACAGTGAAAAAGGCAAAGACTAGCCTATGTTTTAGACTGGCTAAAAATACATTTAAAAAACAAAAAAAAAGAAAAAACCAGAACTCACACATACAAACACATGCAACAAATTATACATTGTAAATCACTTTTTCAGCAACTATTTTGATCAGCACCGACTGTCTTTGGATGAAGCTGACGAGTAAAATTACATTACATAACTGTGACAGGGTGGACTTTTTTCACAATTACACTGTGACATACTGAAAGCTCACCAGGAAGCAGGTACAAATACAAGTAAATGCTTTTAAGCAACAACGTCAACACACACATCGGGCCTCATATGTGTGCAGAAATGTTCTTACTTTGCGCACAATATAAGTGTGGACGCAAAATTACCATTGGATCAATGACATGTGCGCGCTGGCAAATTTTGTTCTTACCACCGTGCGTATGTTAGTAAATCAGAATCATTCTAAATTGACAGGTGTGTGCCCGCTATCTGTAATTAGCGTACTACCACGCCCCCATTTCTCTATATAAGGATCATACATACATACATACATATATATAATTTCATTACATTTATGATGATGATTTATGGATTACAATATCTTAGCTATTAATTGTATAATTAGTAAATAAATAGTGTATTCATAGCAATTTCACACTTATAAATGCTGTATATGTAGGCGCAATCATTTTTTAAATAATTGTGGTTTGTAATATACTGTTAACATCGAATAAATATTGACTATATCATCTTTAAGACTGTGGGATGTTTATGATTTGTGCGTACGTATGGTCTAAGGCTGTTCTAAGTTTGTTTGCAGAGTAAGAGCAAATTCAGTTAAGAACATATGATAAATCTCGGATTTGTGCTTAAAACATTCATACGCATGTTGTAAGCAAAGATTTGTGTGTACACACTGCTTGTGAATGAGGCACATTGTGAGCACAAAATAAACAAGTCAAACATGCAGACATGGATACAACACACGTCTGTGCTGTCTCTTGTCTGTCCTTCACTAACATGCAAAAGTGTTGAACACTACAGTTGGCACACTAAAAGACTGTTGGTTTGCAAAACATACTTTGAAAGAAAGCTCTTTTTTTCCAGTTCAATTTTCCAAAGTTCAATAAAACAAACAAGAAAAATAGGAGAACTAGAAAAAGAAATAGAAAAGAACAAAACAAACAAACAGTCAATCTAATGCAACCTATTGTAAGTTTCTATAACAGCAACGTTTAGCTTGGAGACAGAGAAACTGTGTACTCAACCACCAGAGTTTTTGAAGTGGACCAGGGGAATTGTTTCGACTGAAAAGTGAAAACAGGGATGGATAAATAAAACATGACAAATGCAAATTGAAATGGTGTTGTAGAGCAGTGCGTGTTCCCCTATCAGCCAACTGAGTTGTTTACTTCCTGGAATCTTGACCCGGTCTTTTGATAGCGTGGCTTATTTGTGACAAAGCCCTGAGGAAAATGTAATGAATAGCCAAATGTAAGTAAGTGAACCAGGAAACACACCTGCCACTGTGTTTTAAACCTGTGTTGAGCAGTTCAGCTGAATGGCACTAAGCCTGACTATATTTTAAGTTGGTGTGAATGGATATGGGTAAGATTTACAGATAATGACATAGTTACAAAATCAAATCGGTGCAGTTTTGTTTTTAACAGCTTCTGCACTGCCTCTTTAAGACACAAATTGTCGGTTTACCCTCAAGCAAGGCACTTACTATTGACTCCTTTGCACTGCATAATTAAAACAAGAGCTCTACAGGAATACCTGAAAAACGATGTTGGTCTCTGTGAAACCAGCTATCAGTCAATGAGAAAACATCTGTTTTAGCTTTGGATGAGGTGATAAATCCCTCAGCTACATTTAGCAAAGTTAAGACTGCACTTTGCAGATGTGAAAAGCGAATATCAAAGAAAATTTAGCAATCAACATTCTCTAATGGCTTGTAATCAAGGTAGTTGGGCTGCATTTCCCTGTGTTATAAGTCAATAAGATGAGACACATCAGTCAACATCACTGAGCACTTCACAGAAGCTATCAATTAGAGCCAGGCTGGCTTTGTTAGCAACTGTATAGTAAACGCATGTGACATCAGCCATTCACACACAGCAATGCATGCTAATACACGCACATTCTGCAATAGAGACACATCTAATTTTACTTTTCCACTCTCACATGGATTGGCATAATACCTTGTGAATTTTCAGTGGTATGATTCAATGACTTAATGAGTTATTGCCAGGCACTGAGATAATGATCCAATTTCTGGAGGTGAAAATTAAGGTGAATTTGAAATGAATATATGAAATATTACCCAAACTGCCTGTTCTAAACATGTACTGTACTGTATTGAAGAGCACTGACAGAAATATTATTTAGCATTATGATATATTACTGTATGTTTTGTAATCTCTGCTTTAATCAGCCACCTCGTTTATTCCTCTTAAAAAATAATACTTTTATCTATTATAGACTATCATAAGTTGTACATAGACATGTCGACATTGCTGCAATTTCTTGGTCACCTATAGAAGTTCATAAAAGCTATAAAATGTCCTTTAACATAATGTATGTTAATTTCCATTTTACAGACCACCTTACAAGCGTGAGGGGGTTTATTTTAGTCATTACTATGGATAAGGAATGAAAGAGGAAGAAGAGAAGAGAGAGAGAGAGAGAGAGAGAGAGAGAGAGAGGACAGAGAGAGAGAGAGAGAGAGAGAGAGAGAGGGACAGAGAGAGAGAGAGAGAGAGAGAGAGAGAGAGAGAGAGAGAGAGGAGATGGTAAGTCAAAATGAAATGGAAGAACCTCTCTGTAATATTTCAGCAAAATTGGTTATGCTACATTATCTGAATATCAATATTTCCACTCTATATTTATATTGTTTTGACTTTCATATAACAGGGAATTGTGAAGGCAGCCTTGAATGTGCGTGTGGACATGCACATGTGAGTCAGGAGCTAAAATGGCAGCCTGGCTAGCAGAGTGGCCCACTGCTTCTGCTTATCTCCACAGCTCCAGATAAGGGCTCATTTCCCCCCGACAGTATGAAATAAATGTGCATTTGTGGGTGTGTGTGTGTGTGTGTTTGTGTGGGTGTGTGTGCATGTTAAGTGGATGACCCACTGCGTCTAGACCGTTACCATGTAGACACAGGCTTCAAAACACTGCTATTAGCATCCCACTATGCCCTTCTTCCTATGCATCTGGTATGCATCTCTTTTTTTTCTTTCTTTATTTCCCTATGTTGTTCATTTACTGCTCTCTGATCAGTCTTTATTGCTTTCTGTTCTTTCTGACTTTTAACCCAAGTACGTTCTTTCTGTCTGGGTCTATAATTCTCTCCACTCTCTCATCTTACATCTATTTTCTCTGCAACAACTTTGGTTATTTTAATCACTTCGATCAGATTCACTCTCATTTGCTTGTGTGCATAACCCTGCACAAATACTGTATGGATAGATGCAGAGATCTAACCTAATATATCGTGGCCTATCAGATTCAACAATTTGCTATAGAACAATATTGTAATATGATTAAAATATATTTGCCTGCCAATGACAATGGTCCAATAACAAAGCTTTTTTCAAGCGAGCTAACACATAAGCTAAGACCCTATGGATGGCTACTATTGCCAGAAGACTGCACTTTGATATAAAGTCTTTCAGAGCAAAGCTAGTTAGAAGTTACATTGTATATATTGTGATAATAATGACAATAATTGAATTCACTCAGAATTAATAAGATAATTTCACTCCAAATGGCATTGTTAAATGCGTGAAATTTTGTTTTTATAGAGTAAAATGTAATAACATCACAAATCACATATCCATGTTTCCGCTACATTTTCGTTTCTCTAAGTTAGCTAATTAGAAAGAGTCGATTATCAAGTTAAGCTAATGCTAAGTTAACCAGTTCCAATAGCGACAACAATTGAATTATCTGCTGTTAGCGTACCTTTAGTTTAAAAATTCACCAGTAAGGCACTGTAAATACTTAAGAAGCAAAATAAATACCCCACACAGGACACATGCCAAATACACAAACACGTACATTCATGGGTGATGGTATAACTGAAGCTAAACCAAAGCAACACAGGTCAATTCATTCTAGCATGTCCTGCTGTCATGCAATGCTAAGCTTACTCAACTAACCAAAGACAAAGAAAACGGGCACCGAATTTCCAACTTGTGGTTCCAACAGCAGTGGGTTGTAACTTGTCTCCTGCTAAGCTAACTCAGCTGGCGTTACCTATACAGAGAGCGTCTGTTGTGCTAGCTTCTTTGCTAATGTACTCACACTGTTAGTATAAACTGAAAGCTTTCAAGAGATTTGAAAATGTCGATCAGTTACTGTATTAAAAAAGAAAACAAATTAGACTCAGGCAGTTTAATGATGGATAAAATTAAGAGGAAAAAACAACTCATTCAATTTTGATGTTTGTAAAGCCATCAAGAAATACATGTGGGTATTTGTGCTCCTTTTTTGCAGTCATTAGAATCCTCATATCTATTGTGATGGCAATAAACAGAGAAACAATTCAACATGTTGCATTGTTAAATTGTGGCTTTAATGTTTTAGGCTATGTGCTTCTCAGGGGGAATCACTGTTGCATCTGTAGGAACAAACAGATATTCAAGCAATGTGATATAAATAAGTGTTGATTTATGCATATCGCTCTCACTAGCGGCAGATGTTGTCATTTTGCAGAAGTGATAAGTGAGATTTTGTATGTCTCACAGCGGGGTATTATGTTTTCATCACGACTTGATGTTAGTTCATGTTGTTCATTGCTTCCTCTAGTCATTTGTTTTCATTAACTTTTTTTGTTTTTGCTAACTTTGCAACTAAGATTCATATTTTTTTCCTTCAGGGAACTCAAGGGAATGATGGTTTGTACTGGTGGTTAATTTGTCCACCTGTGATTTGTGGATATAATACACCTGCTTTTAATTAGTATTTGTAATTAAGCAACATAGTCAATAATGGTATTTGTTTCGGTAAATAGAGGGGAAAAATGATGCAACTGATAGAAAAATAATGTGATATGAGATCATGGGTTCTAGCTCAGTAAAGATGAAACACACACACAGATATTGTTTTGTTTTTGACTTGACAAGCAGCCTACATTTTCATCACACTGAAAAAAGGGGATATACTTCAGTCATCTTCCTACCTCCTCCATCATCGTGACCACCTGACACTTACATACAGTACACACACACACGCACGCAGATCTCGGACACTTCAAAGGATGTGTAAGCACACACATTTAAAAGTAATTGGACCATCGACCGGTGCTGTGTGGGGGCCAGAAGAGTCATTTACTGTGCAACAAATCCTTTCACTCAACAGAACTCACCCACCCAACCTACACACACACTTAGATAAACACGTACCACACATTTTGGACACACAATCAAACAGCATGAAAGTATCCTCTAGCCTAAAAGGCATCTCACAATCACTGAGAGGTGTTTTGAGGCTTCATGCATCTCTCATTTTCACTCACTCCCAGTGGCAAACATCAAAGCACACTGTGACTTTTGGTCTAATTGTTATATACATGACTTATAAAGATTCAAAACACAATCAATACCAGGTGACATTTTGGAGTGAAGGAGCTGGGAACAGTGCTTGCAGCTCTGGCAGAGATTAGCAGCTGGGACAAAATCAATATGTACCAGAAGTTGTAAAGAGTAAAACTAACAAAAAAAAAGTATGAATAAATGTTAAAAATGTATGTCTACATTTCTGTCCTACACTGCCTAAAATTCTTGCTTGTAGACAAAAAAGCAGCTCCCCATGAAATGAGACCTAGGCAATTGCCTTATTAGCTGCTGCACTTCCCCACACACAACACCATCAGCTCCACCAGTGGAGGGAGAGATTTGATTTTGGGCTTTATGCAGTTCAATATCGAATTGTACACTTTTACTCTTATCTCCTACTATAGTAGTTTATCTCTTTCTCTTCACCAACAGCTGGGAAAATACAAAATGATTTTCCACCTCTCCATTCATAAACTATATCTCTTTTTTCTGAGCTAACCTTGTTTCATCTGCCAAACCCTGGTGTGTCACTTCCATCCTCTGTAGCTCTGTAACACTCCTTCTGTCGTCTCTGCCAAACACTCATATGTCTGCCATCGCAGTAAAGAGACAGTAGCCAGGCACGAACATAGACAAGCTGCTGAGCAGTTTCACTACTCCTGTCTCCCACTCCCTCCTCTGATGTCGCCCCCCCACCCCCCACCCCCACCTCCTACTCTTTCTCCCCTGCCGATGAGCAACATGTGTGTCAGTGCAGTCTCCAAACAGCTTGCAAGCCGAGCCTTCCTTCTGTCCTCTCCCCTCTCTTCCTTTCCTCCAATCCCTCTTCTAATTCTTTTTAGCCCACAGACCCTTTCCCCATCCCTCCCTCTGTGTCACCATCGTTTGACAGAGAGGGGACAGCTTGTTGCAGCGAGCAGTCCCGGCTGCACAAGTATCAGTGCTCTGCACCACCGGCTGCCTAATCTCCACCGCATAGTCTGTGTGCAAGTCCACCCTGCTCCTTCATGAAAAGTAGTTCCCTTCAAAGTGGGTAGGCTCTATTCTGTTCCATTCTGCAGTCTGATTTTAGAGAATAAATGAACACAAAATGTATGTGTGAATGTTTGTCCATGCAGGTCTGCATCCTATATCCATTTCTGTGTCTGTCTCATTTAATTTCACAAACTCTATTCACTTAATTCCTGCCCTTTTGGCACACTTTTTTTTAATCATTTTGTGCTAAGTTATTGGTATGATGAAATTATAAAGGATAAAAAATAAGTATGCCCTATTACAATCATTTTTTATAATAAGACTACCACCTGGAAAGCAATTATATTTGAAAAAGTCACTCGGGCGAAGTTCTGCCCAATTGCCTTCTCCTCTAATCGAATTGGATTTCAGGAAAACAATTAGAACAGCAAAAGAAATATTGCTGGCAAATTACTGATAAACGGTGTAATATGCAAGCTATTAATGTAAAAGGAAACATTGTCCACCAGAAAGGCTTGATTTTTTTCCACCAGTGTTGCATTATCTCTTCAATACACAGAAAAAAAAAATCTTTAAAATAATTTAAAAACTCCACAGAGCGGCTACTGGTGGATGACACTGTTCTCTCTCTCACAAACATACACACAAACAAAGAATATTAGTGTACAGTGTACATTGATTTGACAACTGAAACCCATAGTTCACTCATAATACAATACGTAACAACTTCATGAGAATTAGGGAAAAAATCAACAGATCCAAGAATCTGAAGCACATTATCTTTAGCTCCTCCATGATTAACAGATGGATGGGAATTTGATTACAGCTTTGGTCAGGAATTCATTCTAATTCATAACGTTTTTTCCCCCAGAATGTCACCTCGGGCACCGTTACTGTCCTTCAATCATTTAACTGCCTTTGGAATAACTCCACAAGGTAACATCAAATGGAATAATAAATTACACTTTGATCTCACAGGGCCTTACTTTAACCAATTCTGACTGGATTTGCCTATGAGAAAGTGATGATGGGCCTGATTTATATTGTATATATTATGAGGGTCTTCTATGGCTTCACATCTGTATGTCTGAATTGACATTAGTCTGACTTGAACTACTCTCTGAGAATTTGGAGACTTAAGTGTATGTCGACATATATATATATATTTTTAAATTAATTGTCCATTGGTAAAATAAAAAATAATAATTTTCTTTGGTTTTGTTTTTTTTTTTTTTTTTCTATTGGCTAACCAGAAATCCTGTGTGGCTGACACAGCCCCTACCAACACATTTCTGGTATTGTCCTTGTGCCCCATAATGTTTTATGATACCCATTAGATAACCATAACAACAGGCCATTTTCACTGGTTAGCTCCTCCTGACTGCTAATCAGCGCATACTGTCTGACTGAAATGAAATGCATACATTTGGTTCATGACATCACCTGATCGACAAAGCTTTAGAAAATTGAGTGTGAGCTTCTTATGAGGGATGTGGTGACAGCCTGCATGTAAAACACATTCTAGATACTCAAAGAATTTGTGGACTGAATCATTGATTTTCAATTGCAAGTAATACTCTCAGTTTACAACTAAGATGCATGACCTTACTGAAAAGAAAGAATCAAAGAATAAATGCAGCAACCCTCCGAAAACCATGTTTCAGAAATATCTTTACTCTTACATAAAAGCCAGTGAATGTGATGTATCTTTTAAGAATATAGATTTCTTTTTCATACCAAGAAATTCTTGCAGTCCTACCCAGAGCAGTGTTTTAGGTGAGTAAGGGAAGGGGCATATAAATTTAAGTCAGTGTTTGGATTTGGCACAGGTGTGAAACACTGTTATATAACATATATTGTTAAACAAGTTAAAGGTTTGAATGGGGCCCTATATGAATACGAAAGTGGCATTTCCCTGTATGCCTTGCAGTGGTGTGCATATGTGAGCAGTAATAAGAGTGGGAGTGTGTTGATGGGAGATGATCTGTTCAGGACCTGATGTATGAGACTGTACAATGCATGCTACGAACTTGGCTTCTTCCCCAGAATTTTTGTGCTTTCTCATCTCATAGGTTCCAATGGATCATAGTCATGGACCGCCTGGTTATGGATCGCAGGCTTCCATGGACCGTGGCTACAGACCCCGTGCTGCCATGGTCCTGCTTGATGCCAACACTTGCTATTATTATTATTATAGTTATATTTCTATTATTAGTATTGTTGTTGTTGTTATTGTTATTATTGTACTTAGATGATGTTTTGGTCTTTAAATACACACAATTCAAAATTACTTCTTTAATACGCTTTTAAATTCCAAACTTCTAATGAGTAAATAATGAGTAAATAATTAAATACTGTGTTATCATTTAATTTAGTGTCTATTTTTAATTGAATAACAAGGAAATGTTTTATCAGTTATTGCCTTAATAAATAAAAACATCTCTTTCAACAAATATATATATGTTCCATGGACATCTCTTTGGAAACAAATGCAATATAAATTAATGTTAAGGTGTTTATATAATTAGCGTGTTTGTTTTTCCTGTCTGCGTTTATTGCTTTTGTCTTTTATACTCTTTGACAGGGGTACTGAGAAAAAAGAAGGGCAGAAAGAGGCAGATAGAAACCAAGTGAGAACTGGAGAGGTGAAAAGTAAGAGAAAGACTTTGGGGAAAAAAAATTGGTTATTTAAAAAAAGAAAAATGTTCTCTGCCACTGCTTTCAGTCTCCCCACAGGAAAATGAGGTAAGAGATGTCAGGCAGTGCAGTATAATGATGAGCAGGCTGATAGAAGGCTGCTGAAGGGTTGAGGATCCAGTGGGGAGTACAAGTTTGACCTGATACAGGTTACCTGCAAAGTTCTTCAGTACTGTTAATGAGAGGAAAAGTTCTCAACTTTATTTGTCTGTTGTCTCTTTCACTTTTATATCATTCCCCATCCACTTCCTTACATCATCTCTCCATGCCTGTATATCTGTCTGGTGTTTGGGATAAGTGTAGACAGGTAGGCATATGTCTCTATTGAGGTATTTAGGTCTCACTCTGATCTCTGCAATCACACCCAGGCATCCATAAATTGCTACCTTACTCTAGTGTGGTAGTGTGTATGTAATATTTAAACCTGTGGCTTGGTAAGTGGCATTTCTCTCCTGTTTTATCTGTTCAGTAAGACTTCATATGAATTTGTTGAAGAAGCAGAGAACATGGCTGCAAATGTATGCACATACACACATGAAACCCTCCCACGATACACGCACGCACATACAGTCTGACATAATCATGCATGTACAGATGAAGAAGTAAATCCATAGGGACTGTTAAGTGATGTTAAGCACAGCAGGAATAATCTGAAGTCAGTGAATACCACTGGGTTTTAAATTTTACATGCACATACATGTGGAGTTATTATACATGCACATATGGTATATGGTGAGATATCATAATGGAATTCAATGTACAGTGAGTCTTTGGTTTTAAACCATCAGAGAAACATGTTCAACATAATTTTACTTTTATCTTAACAACCCTTTTGAATTTTGTTATGGGAATCTAAAAAAGTCACATACTTTCAGCAATTAAGCCACTAGCATGGACATGTTTTCTTCAGAATAATTAGACCATCCATCTGGATCATCACTAAAACTTTGTGAACCCCTATCTTAAAGAAGTAGAGAGCTATGATTATGCCAAAACCTTTTTGCAGGTTTTGAATAAAAAACCTTGAGGTATATGGATTTCTATTTTTTAAGCAGACTGCACCAGGCTAGTTTTGCTGTGTTAATGTCTTTGCTTTCTTCCTCTTCTTCTTTTTTGTCTCCCCCTCCATTGCCACTCCACCAGTTGATTGTATATTGGCAGAAAGCATGCCACAGCAAGGAGAATTACTAAAAAACAAACATGAAACATTTTAGAACCTCCGCTGCTGTTTCAGTTGAACATTATTTCTAAAGTAAACATTAGAAATGTTCTGATATTATACACATTCAGGCAAATATCATGGTATATATCATGCTATAACTAAGAACATATGAGAATTCTACACTACCTCTTCCTTTATGGTATGTGGGTAAAAAATTGCAAAAAAATTGCACACATCCATAGATAATCAGTTGAGTTTGCACTTAATATAAAACACCTAATGAGCATAATAGCATGTTACTTTCATTTGCTCTTAACAGATCAATCGCAATCATACATCACATCGTTCACATCACTGGCAGATTCAGGAATACAACTACTATTAGTAGAGTACACAATAGAATGCAATTACTGTTGAGTGTTATCAATAATTCCTTTGATCTACTATTTTTTATTTGTTCATCTGTAAGATAATATTGTCTGCCACATTTGGAACAATAAATATCACTAAATCCAAACACACAGTACTTAAAACTTCAAACTGCGGTGGATTTCTTTGCACATGCATAAACAATTTCAATGTTAACACCTATAAAACCCTGCTTTTAACCCTACCCTAAATACATCTTTATCATTTGATTTCTCAGTTAAATCCCGTAGTTTTGCTAAGAAAGTAGAAAATGACACCTAGCAAGTCAATTTAAACAACAGCTGCCCTCTGATAGTCAGTGTGTCAGTCAGTCTGACAGGTGGTCAGTTTGTTCAGTGCAGTGGGCAACTAGTCAGCTAACCAGTGAGCTGGTCACTCAGTCAGTCAGTAAGCGTGACTAAGTTGTTAAAAACCTTGACAGGTCTGGTAGACAGCTGACTGCTGGACGTCATGTACTGTATCTCTGAAGAAATGGACACTGACATTCTGTGTGTGTGTGTGTGTGTATGTGTTTGTGTCACTCGTGTGGACAGTTAGGGGCTGTTTTGCAGCCACTCTGGCAAGACGATACACTTGGCACCCCTCACTTCTCAGCTGTCCAAAACTCACTCACTCTCACTCTCTCTCTCTCTCTCTCTCTCTCTCTCTCTCTCTAACACACACACACACAAGCACATGTTCAGTCCTGTCACCCGTCACTCTGATTCCTGCTGTTCACCGAGGGCCTGTCTCTGAGCCTGGTTTGTTCAAAAGCAGTCGTTTTGTTGCATTAACACAACTCTTGACCTCTCCCGTAAAATGACACTGTCTAGCAGGAAAAGACAACAGGCACAGAAAAACCAGAGATTGAAAGAGAGGGAGAGTGATGGATGGACAGATGACCGGGGAAAAGAAATAAAGAACATCTTCTACAGCAGTAGATAAATACACACATTCAGCGAGGACGTGGGGTAAGATCAGGGTTAAGTCAACAAAAAACTAGGTTAAAGCCACCTGCAACAGCAGCCTTAACATCATAAGGAAGCTAAGAGAAGATAAAGTTGAACTAATGTGGTATAAAGAAGTACATCCACCTTTTCACATCAAAACAGAATTAGAATTCAATTCAGGGCACATAATGCTCTTCTCTTTGTTCTCTCCTATTCTCTGCCTAGGGCTTTCCTGCCCAGAAAAAGCTAATATATATTTTCAGGTGCACTGCCCTGGGAAGGGCAACTTTTCCCCATTCAGAATATCAAATGTTGAAGCAGTAAATGTTTGAGAAATACTTACTGTGACAATGAAGAAACTTTTAAATGTGAAGTGGGTGTCTTCATCTAACAAAACATATGATGTACAATAACTACAAATATATAACACAAATTATGGCATTAATTTTCTAAACAGGGCTTCTGCCTTTTGTGCACCCGGCAGAGAAACAAACTCAACAAGGGCGTAAATTGCCACGAGGGCGCCACAAGATAAACACTCAAAACCGCTTAACTTATGTCAAACATTAACTTTACGTTGCACATCTTACTTTAGCTTATTTAATCTAGTTCACAGAAGAGCTGTTTAAGTTAAATTTCAGCCGAAATGAAAAGTCTATCTTCAGGAATCATACAACATACATACATCCATCCACTTCCCGTGGAGTCAACCAGCGGAAATATGGACAGTGCCAATCTGACATTGCAACTACATTGTGGTCGGAGGGGGCATTATCCTAAAATCCTGTCTACAAGATTCAATCACCTTGTTGCCACCTAGCAACTACAATTATCTAGTGCAGCCCTCTCTTTTAACGCTACAGCAGGACCATGGTAACGCAGCGGTAAAGCTGACAAATGAAATGAGAAACATCTGTACTCAGTATTAGTAGTCAGAGTGTCTACAAAAATGAAAGTGAGTGTACACACAGTTTGTGCTGTTCCTCAAACGTACATATGACCAATAACTGAAATTATCTCCACTCTCTCTTTATTATCTTCATATTATTAATAGGCCCCTTCTTTATTAATGTGCTTTGCTTAAGGCAATAAAAATATTTCCTCTTTAGACTGTTTCCTAACTCTCATTTCACCTTTCCATCTGAGCAAATTAGAAAGTGCTTTACCACTTGTTATCTTTAATTTGACCATGGAAATATCTTCATGAAACCATCTTCACACCGTTTCACAAAGTCACATATACAGTTCCACTGGAGCATTCAAGGTTTATCAACAATGCCTCTTGGAAATTCGATGTATAAACTATTGTGTTTTGCAGAATAGCTGCCTGGGTTATGTCCATCTGCTACATTTTTCCACTGAACACACAGAGGTTGTAGAGATCAGGGTTTGCAAATTGAGTACACAATGTTTAGGCAACAAAAGTACTGTGGTTAGGGAAAAATTGTGGTTAAAGTGAGTGTCCTGTCACCTGTTTCAAGTCTACACCCATTTTTGCCATTTTTGTCTTTTTTTAGGGAGGGGCAGGGGATCTTTAGGGGGAGATAGCAGGTCAACAGTATATGCCACATAGAAGGGGTATATATCATCTGAAAGCCAGGAACCTGAAGATTAATTTGAGGTGCAGCTCAGCACTGTGTGTCAAGTCGTTCTAGTCATAAATCTATAATATACATTGTGTTTTGGTCAGGTGCCTATTCAAATTTTGAAAGTTTAGAGTGTATAAGGGCTTCGGGCTATGATGGAAGTGTATGATGGCCATTCCCATGATAATTGTTTCAGCAATAGTTCAGAAACCCCCTTATTGTCAATGTACCTACAAAAGCCACACATCCTCTGAATGTCCCAGGTCTCTAGTTTGTGGCTTTTTTCATGGGGCTGTGAGTATCCTAGAGGTCACAATAGGTCATTTTACACAGTGAGGTCAAGTTTCAAAAAATGGTCTCACTACTATGAAATAGCCACTGTGGAAACAAACATGATCACACATGAATACAGTTGGGCTCATTGAATCCACACAAGTTTCAGCTTTCCAGTAATACCCAATATATGCAATTTTAAGGGACCCCAGTATGCAGAAATATTCAAATACACAATTTTTAGAACAGGAAAAAATAACACATCTATACTTTATGCAAAAAACTGCATGGTTTTTGCCCAAAAGTGCATGGGAATCCATTTGGGTATCCATAGAAACCATTTTCATTCAGATATCTTGAAGTGAGAGGTCAAGGGACCCCTTCGAAAATGGCCGTGCCAGTTTTTCCCTTGCCAAAATTTAGCCTAACTTTAGAGTGTTATTTAGCCCCCTTCCTGACAAGCTAGCATGGCATGGTTGGTACCAATGGATGCCTTAGGTCGTCTGGTTTCATGTGATACCAGTGTCTTCACTAGCTTTAAAACTGAGCCGGCTAGAGGCCTAGGATGCTGGCGTCCTTGTGGAGTTTAAGAGGTTAAGACCACAATCTTTCTCTAACCCTAACCTTTGAGCGCCTACAGACAATAATAACAAACAATATCAAGCTTTAGCTGCTA
The DNA here is from genome assembly GCF_914725855.1 of Thunnus albacares. Lineage (NCBI taxonomy): Eukaryota > Metazoa > Chordata > Actinopteri > Scombriformes > Scombridae > Thunnus > Thunnus albacares. Next base: position 23,556,987 of record NC_058107.1, on the reverse strand, counting down.
TGAGCAAATATTGTATTGCAAAAGCAGATAAAAACAAATGAAATATGGCATGACAGATAATTGAAAACATTTTGTTTCATTTAGGATAAAAATGTCACTCAGGTGGCATAATGTTTCTCTCTAAATGTAATTTCTAGGAGACAGAGATTTAATACTTTGCTCAGGGGTATCCCAGCAGTAAATGTTGTGAGAGCCCTAACAAATGTGGAATCTTTATATGTGTCCTTCATAACCTGCAAAGTGGAGTAAGGTAGCCCGCAACAAAGTGAAGTACAGGGAGGGCAGCTGGAGTTAACGGCAGCAGTAATCAGTAGAGAAGTTAGGTAAACACACAGGAAGAGAGGGGAGCTAATCCTCTGGTGAGTTAGCTGTGGTATAACCACATGGGGAGTAAAGAGTGATTTAAGGGAACTTGAGATGGAGTAGAACGGTGTCTGTGTTTGTGCACAGTAATCTTGTGTGTGTGTGCGTACTGAATGTGTACTCATGCTGTTTGTGTACACAGTATGTGTATGTCTGTGTGCTATGTACATAAGCGTATTTTCTGTCTGTAAGGTTTATGTGTGTCCACCGCTATGTAAATATCTTAAATGTGTATGTGTAAGTGGCGTGTGGGTGGGTGTGTATTCACACACTTGTGTATTTGTGAACCACAGAGGCATGCAGTGCAAGGCAGACTCTGGCTGCTGTAATCCGAGGTTTACACGCTGTAATGCTGCTGAAAGCCTGCAGGCCTAGCTGGCAGAGAGAAAGAGAGGGAGAGCAAGAGAGAGAGAGAGAGAGAGAGAGAGAGAGAGAGAGAGAGAGAGAGAGAGAGAGAGAGAGAGAGAGGACATTATAGAGGAGACAAGAAAGAGATGCTATATGAAGGGCAGTCATCAGAGAATTTGACTTGTAAATGGAGGGAGTTAAGTCTAGATGTAGACAGGGGAGAGGGAAGGACAGAAAAAGATGCACAGTAAGATGGATACATTTGAAAAGGGAGAAAGAGGGTGCTGATGGAGAGAGAGAAAGGTTGGAGGAGGAAAAATACTGTTGATATAAATTTTATCAGATTTTTTTTGTTAGGTTGCAAGAGCTATTTAGTAAATTTAAGAAACTTTTCTGCCCACACTCCATCTGGCAAAAAATATATTTTAACTAAAAGACTATTTTTACAAATACTTCTGGAAACCTCTGCTCTGTCGGCCCTGGACTCCTTCATAGCCAACTAATTTTTTATGTTTTAAGATAACAAACAAATTTTGTTAAAAAAAAGTAATGTACTCTATATTTGATAAGTGGTCCTTTCTTGGCTTAAGTGCTATTGCATGGTCAGCTGTGCTAATATATAATGTAAGTGATCACAGAAAGATTTGGAGGTGCCAGGCAGTTTGTTTCTTGACATTACTGCTACATTGATGTATTGAGTTGTTGAATTCACCCACTTTTTTGTCTGCTTTTTCAAAAAGCTAATTTTCAAGAATGGAAAACACTGACTTGTCGAAATTGGAAGATTAAACAGAGAATAGGATAAACAGAGAAAAGTTAGTGTTTGCAAATTTATCAGCATTAGTTTGGACCTGGTCTGAGGCTGGAAAATTAACACACTGACTGACAGACCAGGGGCAGAGCATGGATAGTCACACACTAAAATAATTCAGGGAGTTTTTATCCTATAAGGGCCTATTGTGAAGCCAGAGAAGCCTGACCGAGAGAGAGCCAGAGAGACAGAGAGAGAGAGAGAGAGAGAGAGAGCGAGTGTGAGAGAGACACAGAATGAGATGACGGGAAAGGAGATGAGAGGAGAGGAAATGAAATGAGAGAGGGGGGGGGCTGACAAGAGGTGGAAGAAGAGGGAGGGATAGATGGATGGCATATCAAACCAATGCAAATCTGTTCCCCCCACTGTAATCACTTTAGTATGTGTAACCACACACACACCCAGGAACATACACACCACAAATCCTTATTGCCTATGCATATTGAGCCTATGAGAAAATCTACTGTAGGCATGTGGTGATTCACTCAGATTATTCCATGATATGATTGTTTTGGTATTCAGTCCCCTGGTACACTGAGATAGGCTGTGGTGCAACGTGATCTCATGGGATGGCGTATAAATAGCACGCCACTTTTAAGGACGTTTTGCATGACATGTCTACACATTTTAAGCTTTTCGTGTGTCATTTAACAACGTTGGTTAGGTTTAGGCAGAAAAAAATACTTGTTTATGTTTACTTCACGTCACTTCCCCTGTCATTAGAACATAACTACAGGTTGTTTTTGGCGGCCGAGTTTATGACCTAAATGGCATGAAATGACACATGAAAAGCAAAAAATGTGTAGTCATAACATGCAAAATGACTTGATGTGTTATTCATACCAGGCTGTCTGGTGTCAGTGTATGCGCGCCGAAAAAAAAAAAAAAACTGGAGCAAATAAAAAAGTGACAAAAATAAAGAGAGATTAATTTTCTTATTTTCAGAACTCAAATAGATAAAAACCTATTTAACAAAATTACAAAAACGTATTAATAGCTTTCATTCAAACAGGTCACTACACATCCACAGGCTTGAGGTTTCATTTCAATGCCAAGATGGTGCCGCAACTGACCGAGCCAACAACACATTTTGATTAGCAGATAGCTTGCATTCAGTTCATTTAAATTTCTTTAGGAACTGCAACCTTTCCCAGTACACATCATGCTAGGAAAACAATCAGGGACAGGTCCCCAGTGCTCAGAGACACAATGTACATATCCACATCCTCTTGTGTAAGGACAGACAGGCTGCAGCTATAATGAAGAGGAGATGCATGATGAGGGGTGATGATGACCTGTTCTATATCATGATCCGTAACAATAAGGTTGAGTTAAACAAAATATTGTTTCCTTACTGAGATTTTCTTACTAAAGTGGCTCTTAGGGGGTTAACTGCTGCCTGGGGAACTCTTACTATGCTAAGTGTGTATGTGTGATGAAAAAACTTCATACTGAAAATGAGGTCTTGGTAATTATAAGGGGAGTAATTGGCTGCTGGTCTTAATAGCTTTGGGCCAATATTTACTGATTATTCAGTGGAAGAGTGAAGAGGCCATGATTGGCCTCTAGAGGCAGGATTATACCTAAGAACTGAAGTCACGCAGCTACTCTTTGTTTCTCTACTGTCTCTTTAGTGTGCTTGAGCCTCTCTAAATTCATGCTTATACTTTAAAGAGCAATTTGAATTTATTACTGACTTTACACTTTTGTAAAGTCAGAAAGTCATTACTGACTTTACACTTTTGTAAAGTCAGCAATATTGGAAATAATGGAAAGAAAATACCATAAACAAAACACATATGGGCTATTTATATAGAGTATTTATATCCATGAGGACAATAAAGAGGAAAAGTAAGTATTTTAGGCTTTCAACAAAAAAATCTGTTATTTGCATAAACTCAAACCTGTCTGGAAATCACAAAACAACCGGATATTGCACTAGTTATTATGAGTGAGTGCTTTTTGTCTGGTGAGGAGACATGGTTTTACTGTTGAATTCGAGACTGAATCCACAGGTTAGAGTTAAGGACAGGGTGTCGAAGCCGGGACACTGGGAGACAGATGCGCTGATGGGCCCCATCAATTCACACAACTCCTTCATCAGTTCCATCATTGCAGAAGCCTGTGCCTCTTCTGGTGCCAGCGGGAATATTTGTCACAGAGCCAGCACAGATTGAGCTTGGAGAAGATGTGGAAAGTTTATGGGAAATTTGCCAATTTCACAGTGAAATGAGGTAAAGTCAGGTAATGCTATTCACTCACCAAGACACCTGCCACAGGTTCTCCTTACACAACTAAATATCTCGCTGCGCCTTGTTATTTATTTCACCCATGTCTGTTACTCATCCTAATAGTGATCATGACAGTGATACGTTTATATTTAAATATCTTTGTTCGGCTTGTTATCATTGTGTATCTTTCTGAAGATTGTTGTGTGTAAGTACATTGAGAGTCTAATTCCTTGCAGCATAATCATACATGGTCAGTAAAGCTGATTCTGATTCTGATCCTGTGGACTTTTAGCAACTTTAAAATCACAATGCTGTGTCAATTTAGTATGAGCATGTTATTTTCAACCTCAAGTGTGTCAAAAGCAGCACTGGGATTTTCTTGTAGCATTGTTGTAATTTGACTTTGGCAGCCATAATGTTTAAATTTTTCAGTTTTTCAGGTGGGCTTGGCAAACTGCCTTAAAAAAATAGGTTTTCGTCTTTGTGCTCATCTCTGTCTCTCTACCTGTATATTATTTTAGTCTATATTCCTGTGTGTCAGCCTTCTTTGTATTCTTCAGTTGGAGTGTAGTTTAAATTTTCCTAGGTGGGCAGCTTTGCCCCATACTGAGCTCTGGCCTGGTGGTGTCCTTATGTAGAGAAGCAAGACCTCATCTCTGACAAACACTAATGATCCACCATACCTCAGCTCTGTTTTTCCTTTTATTCTGGCTGGATAATATTAACACACATTGTTCTGTCCTGCTTCTATGACACATTTGTCTGTGTAGAGGCTCACCATTCTGTCCTCCACCACTTTTATTATTCACCTCACTTAATCTCTTTCTTGTTCTTGTAATCCTTGATCAATCTCTCTGCAAAATCAAAGTTTCTGACAAGGTCCCCTCCCCTCATCTTTCTCCAGGCCAGTCGTCTGCCCCTCCTCACAAAGCCATGGTATGTTTAACACGAGGACACAACCTTGGTGTCAGATACCACTGCTCTCTCACTCTCATTTCTTTTCCACCGATCCCTCCCTCATTCTCTGCTGCCACCTTATCAGTGCTATGTTTACTACCAGGTCACAGGCAATTAGGCCTCCCCCTTATCTCTCCTTCACATCCCTGCTCTTGTCAATCCTTTCATCCATCCATCAATCCATCCATCCATCCATCCGCTACGTAACCAAGATTAACCCAAGGACCGACAACCCATCTCATCTCCTTATTACTGTTTTTTTTCTGCCCATCCATCATTCTCCCTCTGTACTCATCTGTCCATACATCTCTCTGACCTGTCTTAAATAAAAACATTATCTTGAGGGCTCAAACATGGCTGCTTCTTCGTTTTTTTTTCCTCCTCCTCCCTCCTCCTTCATCACTTCACGCAGCACTCAAGACAAAACCCCCACCACTTTCTTTTTATTTCTCTGAACCTTTATTCTTCCATCCACCCAGTCATGCCTGTCTAACTTTTTTTTCCCTCTCTCTCTCACTACCATAAGCCAAAGTAACGTTGTACTAATGACATGACATCCAAGAGACGAAGAGACCAGGCAGTAATTTCCTTTCTCTGCCTAAATATCATCAGTGTTCATATACAGCCATCTCGCCCAGTCTGAAAGCCAAGATGTATGAGTAGTCACTTGAAGAAAAAACAATAAATGAATAGGTTCATAAATGCTGGAAAATTCGTACACAAACAAAATGTGGAATGTCTGTTTTTTTTTCTGTCTACAAGAATTGACAACGCTTTCAGTACTAAGGTTTAAATAGAGACTAGTTCCAGTTAAATGCAGACAGGGAAATCACATATCTCATAGCAGCAGAGTGGTAAAGGTTGGTGAAGGGGGCTGGCATCATAGATTTATTATGCTGACTTCCTCAGCACTTTTCTGTATGTTTTTCCTTTCAGGCACAGGGTTTATACAGACAATGCGCTCAGTATTCCAGAAATAGGTAAGGTGCAGAATGAGAACTTTGTATGCACAAACACAATAGCACTGTTATTCCTTCATCCTTTCTTTCTTGCGTGCTTTCTTTCATTCCTGAGAGTCTGGGAGCTGTTATACTACATCGACTCCCGAATTCTTTCATTGATAACATGCAGCAGAATTTTATTATTAGCATCTCTCTATACAGTAGCAGAATTTTTTTTAAAAAATCATACTGTTTCAGCTTGCCTATGCTCAGTTTCTTTATGTTATTGCACAGAGTGTGTCTTGGCTGAGACATGAGACGGGATTGACAGTGGAGTATCTGGGGAATAAAACTTCTCCTAGCTTGTCTCAACAAACAGAGAAGCAGATGAGTGGCTGGCGGGCTAGTGTTTGGTGTTACCCATACTGTTTACACAATGGGTGTTTTTGTTTGGCACCACAATGAATTTCCCAATGGGGTTTGTGTGACAGCAGGTAATAGTTAAAAAATGCTGTCTCCCACTCTTCTGCTTTTTCATATTTGTTTGCTTCACTTATTTGCAAGCCCTTCTTTCTCCTTAACTCCCCCCCTTCTTGGTGTCTCTTTCCATGTTTTTTGATATCTCTCTTTCTGTCTCATACACACACACAGCAAAAAATTCACATGCACTGCCACACTTAGGCTGATCCAAGGACACCAGAGGCAGTTTGTCAGCTTTAATCAGTGTCCAGTGTCCACTGTGCTGTGGTCACCCAGAATATAACTTGCTGGTCAGTGCATGTGTCTTCGCTCATGATTGACACGACCTTCCAGCTAAAACAAATCGTTGACATCAATCAAGCCACAGAAGAAGCTTGCAAATACTCAAGTATTCATGAGTTCACAAGGATAAAAGCTGTTATCACAAAGGCTGGAAACGTAGCTATTTAGTACTCCTGCCCCAGACACACTTCAGAGAAGGACAGGATGAAAGATAAGACTGAGAACTAAAGCCCTGAGGGAATACTTCAATATTAAGGGAAATATGCTTGTTTGCCGTCTTAATAGGAGTTAGATCAATATCAACTTAAATCTCTGTGCATTCAGTGGCGAGATTGGTCCGAGACAAAACAGAGGGAAACAGCTAACCTTAGTCAAACGAAAACCAATATATTTTCCAAGTTGCGTTATTTACATGTTGCATCTCGTTAGCTCGTTACCAACACATCCAAGAACCACCTGCATTATCTGAGTTACAGAGCTACCTTTGTACTTCCAATGTTTGTGCTAAGCTAGGCTGAACTTGTCTTCAACATGTCATTTCTGTACTGAACGCAAAGAGATTAAATTAATATTAAATCTTTTTATCTTACTCCCAAAATGTCAGAGTACTTTAAGAAGACAATTATGTAGAACAGGCTCAGTCGCCACACATCAAACCTTCACTGTTACCTTATCTTTGTATTGGAAATGACTTTCATAACTTTCACTCAGTTGATCCAGAGCTGGTGTTAGATAGTGGGGATTCAAAATAAAACTAAAAGTTTTGCAATATTAAATGAAAAGCTGCACTGAGGTGCTCTTGAACGCGTAGGCCACTGTAAAAATTAACACAGCCTCTCTATAGAAAGAAGCAAATACCAGAATTGAGTGTGTTTTAATTACCGCTAAATGCTGGCTCCAAAAACCCTGCTTGCATTGAAGTGAATGAGAAACCCTCACAACTTCTTATTAGCAATACAAAGCTGTGTTTTACTCCAAGATTCATGGCCTGATAAGATGACGTCACCTCCTCTAACAGTGGCACTGGGATCATGTTAACCTTGACTGACGGGTACCAACATGTCTTCAACAATGAGCTATATTTTCCTCACCCCAACACCACCCAGACTCCACCTCAAATTTGGATCTTCTGGCTCACAACAGGATGGCAGGGACCTAATTCTAAGTTTTGAAGTCAAGTGTTAAAATTTGGTAAGTTGAAAATGACAAATATATACAAATCTTTGAGAAATAAATTATTTAATTGGTGGAAAAGATGGGGGGTCTTTCAAACTTAAGCTTGTATTAGAAATGTGTTCTCCTGTACCGGTCTCTGTCATTTCTATATCATGACGTCAGGCTAAACCTCACACAAAATGGAAGAATGAGCCAAGGTGAGAGGCTGAAAATGTTAAATGGAGGGGAGGGAAGAAAGAAGGAGAAGGACACATGGACTCTCTGAATCTTTGAACCAACAGGCAAAGTGTCCCTGTCTGTGTATGAAGAGAGGATGTGATTTGCTTTGTCTTCCTCTGAGAAGTCAGAATGGCCCGCAGATTTTTAACATCTTCTACCCCATAAAAAAACATACACACACACACACACACACACACAGCTATCAGGTGAGATGACTGAGAAGGGGAGAAGTGGATGGGAAAGAATCTCTGAAGCAGGACAAATCAATGACTTTCACTCTTGCCTCCCTCTCTGGTCTTCACTTTTCCCCTCCTCTTTCTTTTCCCTATCCCACCTTCTTTTTACCCCTGCATCATTTACTGCATCTCCCCTTCTTTCTCTGCCCACCTCCTCCATCCTTTCCGCAATCTCCCACCTGGCCTTGAGGTAGGGGAGACACGCTGAATAAAGATACATGCAAATCTACCTAATAGGATGGAAAATTGGGGGGAAATAGGGATCTTTCCCCTCGGAGGTATTTTTTTCTCTGTCACTATCTTTCTGCCCTTCACTCTTTGCATGTCTTCATCCCGATTTGCTTTTTCTCTCTCTGATTTATTTATTTTACTTTATTTCCTCTCTTAACTTACTGTGTCTCATTTTTCTGACTCACAGGATGCCGATCTCCCTTTCTGCCTTTTTTTGTGTGTGACTCACTCTGTACCTCCTCTCTAGCCTCCCTCTCTTTTGTCATCACCCTCTCCATCTCACCCTGCAGGACCTTTTTACATAATTGTAATAATCAGTTCCAGTAGTATTGCCCCCCCATCTAACCTCCCTAAAATAGCGCTGGCTAACTTGCCCTTTAGAGCTGCATCCTCGCTATTTTGTTCTATGATCAAAACATGTGTGAGAGGTTGCTGTACACTATCTGCATGCTGTGTGTAAAAAATCAGAATTCATTTAACACCTTATTATGACCATTTTCCTGTTAGCAACAGTGGAGTATTTGATATTATCAGAAAATCTTGATCTGGCCTTTAATTTAAGTCTTATTTGGTATTTTAGGTCTGAGTAAAACTTAACTGTGCTTCCTTTGGAACACACATGCACAGTTTCATAAACTGTTTAGTGATTAGTGACTAGTTTGCACAGACTTTTTCTCTAAACTATATGTATATGTATACTTTACTTATTTTAATCACTTCTTTAAATGCACTTCCACAGATTTGTTTTTACATTGTGTGCAATTTGTGTGTAATTTTGGATCATATCAGAGCTGAATTTTAGCCGTGCTAGCTGCATTGGTACAATGTCAGTTGGTTTGTCGGTCTTCCGCTTTGATCCAGAAAGAAAAATCTCAACAAGTATTGGATAGATTGCTATAATATCTTGTACAGACATCCATGGATCCCAGAAGATGAATTCCCTTCTCATCCAGCAACACCAGCAGGTCAGAGTTTTCACTTACCCAGTAAAATATCTCAGCATATACTTGATTGATTGGTACATTTTTTACAGACATGGTTCCTAGACAATGTATCCGGATGACTCTGGTGATCCCCTGATTTTTCTCTAGTAACACCATAACTGTGACATGCAGTATGGGGTTTGGAGTGAAATATCTCCATTAGGTGCACACCTCAGGATGAATTGAAATAGTGACACCGTACACGTGGCACTGCTGTCCCTTTGTACTATAGCCTCACAGAGACACTAGTGCAACTGTGTAACAGCCATTACACTTACTTCAGACATGTTTGATTTGAACAGCTGCTATCAGGATGAATCCCAGTGCACTCCTGCACTGTGAGCCGTAATATTTGAACAGAAACCAGCAACAGGATATTAGTCTGTGAGCCAGAGTGTTTGGGAAGGAACCAAAAAAAAAAAAAAAATAGCAGAAAGTTGCTACACATGTGTCTTGGGAGTACTGTGCTGTCCAGGGCAAGAGCTTGTGTTCTCTCCAGGGCAAATAAGACAAAAAACCATGCATAGGCAAGTCCAGTCTTCTCATAGTTTGTTCAGACAGACGTTGTCCCCATAGACTACAATGTCTAAGAAAAGCTCTTTAAAAACAGAACTCATATCCTTCTATGACACTAACCATAAAAAATGAAAATCAGTTGTGTACTGTGAATTCGAGCCTGTCATCACAAGAAAAATGACAGTATAGGTCTGAGATTCAGCCGGCAAAAATGAGCTATAGTTACGTTTATGCCATCTAGCAGCTGTAGTAATTATGATGCAGTTCAGATGACATCAATATAAGGTGACTTCCTTGTTAGGAGGAGGCGGGTGGGTAGGATGGCTAGATAGTTTAGGCAGAAAGGCAAAAAGTGGACTTAAGTGCAGGAGACCCCTGTCTGCTTTTCACTATCTGCCACGAGTGTCATGTTTCCAACCGCGAGTTGTGTTTACTGTTGCCCTGACGACAAAGGTTACCTTACTTTAAGGAAGTACTAACCATGTTTTGAGCGATCATTTTAGCCAAAACCATGATCTTTCCTTAAATCTAACAAGTGCTTTTTGTGCCTAAACCTCACCACAGCGCCGTCACACCATAATTTTTTAACAGTGATTTGTAATGATTTTGGGAAGCATCCATCCGTCCTATAGAGGATGCTGAAAACACTCATATATGTCATTTTGAGAGTCACTGGAAATAGACCTATTCTGTTGTTTCGGTATGAGGACGTGTTGGTAAATTCAATAGAGCTGGAACAAGTTAAATGAGAGATTTATCTCCTTGTTCTGGGACATAAGCTCACAAAAACTCACAACTACTCTTGCAACAAGTAGATACACTATAAAGAAGCTTGATTCAGCTTGTGCATCCCAATCCATAGATTAACATGTGTGTCTGTGGAGAATATCTTTTCTCTGTTATATTTTATGAAAAAGGAATATAACAGCATGGTGTGTCACTATAGCTTAGCCTTCTGAAAAAGACTCTGTCAACAGTAATAAACTCAGTTTACAACTCAGTTGAACTGCTTAATGTTTGATAGAAAATCTCCTCTGCATGCATGTGTATGTCCTTGGTTGAGAGGAATGGAAACCCAGTGTTTTCTCTACGTTACATACTGACGGTCATGCAGGCTGACATTAATTGTCATGCAAAGCCAAAGGGGTTAGCTTAGCATTTCCAAACATGCCAGAAGATTTATGCAAATGAGTGTGTGTGGATGGGTTTTCGTGTGTTGCTGAGTGAACTGTAGCTATTATCTGTTTTTGAGTTGGTGGTCACATTAAGTCATCACATTTAAAAGAATGTCTTTCAATCCTTCAAAACATGTAATGGAAGGAAATGTTTCTTGCAAGATGACAGGACTGTGAGGCGGCTTCCAAGGTCTTGTGATTTTCTGAAGTCACTTAACGTAATTTACCACATATGTCAGAGGAGACTGGAGATGATAATTGAAGGTGACCCCAATTTAAGAACACTGCAGTTTGCAGGCCATTGATTCTTTTAAAGAGGGAGAATATTTCTGTCTCTCCTCCAAATGATGGAGAATATGTGCTTACGTCAGAGAGAAAAGAGAGCTTGAGCATGTGCGAGAAAGAGTGTAATGGTTGTGACTCTATTATGACCTGTGCTACTAGGTCTATCAGGATTAGATCATCTATCTGTGTTTTTGCTGCCTCTCCAGCCCTGTTTCATTTTACCCTTCTCTTCATCACATCTACCCCTTTCCTTAATTTAGCAACACATTAGTCTTTCTCCATTCACTCATAATCTCCCCCTTTCCCTCCCTATCCCCCTTTTCCCCTGCTTAGCCACAACCCTTTTTTTATTGTGCTGGTTCTCAGGTATAAATCTGATGCCGTTTTTCCTCTCTGAAGTCATTTAAGATGTCGCAGATAGCTAACGAAGCAATTACACATGGCAGACTTGTCGCCTCTATATAAGAGAGCAGTGGAGCCTGGCATGCCTGAAGATGTATAGAGATACAGATATAGGTTCCTGTGTATAGCCACTGAAGGTAATGGAGCAGAAAGCCAATTCTACCACAGTGTAGCAGTAATAATTATGACCGATCACAGGTGTCTACTATTATCATTATCACTAGACAACTGTATGCATATGTGTGAAGTATGATGGGGATGAATAGCATTACAAGGGGTTGAGGACTGAAAGAGGTAAAAGAAGATTGGAATGAGTTGGAAGATGACAGGCAGGATAGAGGAAGGGAAAGGAAAAGAAAAGATTAAGAGAGAAGGGAGTTGTGGATAAATAGAGAAGTCCTCAGAAGAATAACTTAATTAAGGCAAGATAGGGAAACAAAAAAGCAGGATTGTGTGCATGTCATTAGTGAGACTCTCAACAGGGATAAAAAAAAAGACTGAAAGAGGAGACAGAACAGTGAGGGAGGAAAGAAAATAAAGCTCAGGTTAAGTGGTATTCTCAAAAGAATGTAGCAATAATACCATAATTAGGGAAGTATATGTATACAGCACTGTGTATAGCAGTGGAGGCTGGTCCATAGAGGCAGAGGAGGTTGATCCTCCTCTATTTTTTGAGAGGCAAAAGGGAGAACAAAATATAAAAAAGAATATTTGGTTGAAGTAAACCATTACAAATCTCAGCATTATTTGTAAAGTATTTTTTCTCTCTTTGGAAAAAAACCTATTACTGAAATTCTGTTTAAAATGCTTCAACAGTGACACCTGCAGGGCGGGAGGAGAAAGAGCAGTGTGTGAAGTGGTGGGGGAAGTGGTGGTGGGGGGGGCGCAATTGGTGGAGGTGGAGTGGGGGACAGAGGAGGATGGGTGCCTGCTGTCCTCTGCAGGGCGGGATCTCTTACATTGGACTTAATGTATTTCATTTTCATTTTTTTTCTGGACAGACAGCATGTTGCTAACATTAACAGGGATTCTGAAGAGCAACGATCAAACCAGCATCTAATGGGTCCGATGTGACATTTGAGTTATGTTTACCTGCTGTTTAATGTGCTTTTTTTTCGCTGATCCTAATAATGATCTGATCCGTGACTCAAATCCATGATATGATCCAAACCGTGAGTTTTGTGTTCATGTTAACACCCCTAGTGTTAACATGTCAGCTTTGTAGACTAGGCCTAGAGTGTGTAAGTCATGTATTTGATACATGCATTAATACTTTCTGATGTGAACCTACACTTTTAGATCTGTGAATGTTTTTAGTGTTCAATCTTTCTAGTATTCAGCACTGATCTGAGCCTGTATCACATTATAAGCTTTGTGCTACTTTATATATTTCTGTATACTAAGAAATTATATAGGAAACACATGTAAATCATGTGATATGTTGTCTGTTTTTGATGAGACCATAAATTTGTTGTCACAATAGAACAATACTATCAATTTTGAATTTCACTTTGTTGGTAAAATGACACATTTGATCCACTCCATGGCTAAAATGAGCACTTCTTTTTTAAAGACAATATGTGTATGCTAAATTTCTTTAAAGATGCAGCCTTTACACCACTTAAGCAAATTGTTTTATTGGCATATAAAATTGCCCCCTACCCCTCTGATTTCATCAGGTGGGACAATGATATAGTTTGATGCGGATTGTTGTAAGATTCCATGTTGGTTTTCCCCCGTCCTCCCCAATTTTTTGAGTCACCAGCCGCCACTGGTGTATAGTTAGTATTATCAGGCAGGCACGCCCACACACACACACACACATACACACACACACACACACACACACACACACACACACACACACACACATATATATACTTTATATCTCAATACCCCAGTGGTTGCAGTGGTAGAGTCGGATTCTTCGCATGTTTTCCATGATTCAGAAATCTTTAATTCAGATACTGAATGGCTTGCCCATAAAAAATACATGGGGATACACCCATTATCCGCATTTTTCATAAGACACATAAGTGTCATGAAAGCAGTCAGGTACAAGAGAAATACATTTGACTTCATATGGTATGAAAGTTGAGGTAGGACAGAGAGAAAGAAAGAGAGAGTGATGATGTATAATTTATTCAGAAAAATAACCAATGTTAATTTAATTTGGTTCAAGAGTTAGACATGTTTCTTCCAGGAAAGGTCATTGTCAGGTGAAACTTCAGTGCCCACAGCTGTTAAGACACAAAATTACCACAGAGTAAAGGTTAAATAATAGAACGAAGATTTCTCTAAGGAAGGTCTTGAAATGCTAAGGATCAAATATTCATCAGAAACTGTATTTCCTCAAAGAAAAGACAGTCGTCAATTAAAAGCCAGGTCTCTGATAATGTTCAGGGTCCTGGTCGACATGAATGAATAAAGGCCGGGCCCAAAAACAGGCCGGGGAAAAAACAATGGTGGATAAACTCCTGTTGCCTGTTGTATAATTATGGAGATAGATTTGTTTCATAATGATTTGTGTGAACAGATCGACAATCTGTGTGTAAATGTGTAATCTGTAAATATAAACACCTTCCACAAATACCAAAAAAAAGATTTGTAAACTCACAAAAATATTTTGCAAATATAAAAAAGATCTGCAAATACACAAACTAATTCCACAAATAAAAAAATATCTGTGAATACATTAAATTAATTTGCAAATAAATGAAAGGCATTTGTGAATATCTTCCTAACATTTACAACTTTTCAACAGGCATTTGTTAGGCAGTTTTTATTTGTGAATCGAAAAAACATTTGTGGATCTCTGTTCTATGCGTGTGAATTTGCTTTTTACACACATAGAGTTTTGAAACAAATTTTCCGCCATTCTGAACGAAAATCCACATGTACCACTCCGCCATTTTCGGATAGCACGTGTTCGCCTGCTGACAACATCATTTCCGCATTTCAAAGTAAGAGCACGCAGTCTTTCTATGAGCTGTTTTTTTGTTTGTTTGTTTTTAATAATCAGCGATAAGTAACGTGCATTCATTGTTTCATGTTAGAGTCATACAGTGATCATTAATGTGTGTTTATTTGTGTATATTATCTGGCACACACTTTCATATACATTTCTGTTTGAGTATGAAAGGCACGAGGATGCTTGTGGGCAACGTTCAGCTCTCTAAAGTGGTGGCTTGGCTGCTTCTTCAGTTAGCAGTTATCAGCCACCTCATCCTTTATATTTTTCATTTATTCTTTCAGGTTGGTAAAAGTCACAAGGCACTTCACATCTTATTAGTAGTATACTCTTACTAATGTAGTACTGCACTGTGTTTAGTTTGATTACATTGTTTCAGTGAGGCTACCTTAACTGTTGTAAGATATGACGTAAGTGGCAGCACCCTGGTTAAGGTCTTTGATAGAATGGCTATTGGTGTTGATAGTTGTTTTGGTTTAGAAATGTCGTATTGTAGTTTTATTGTTCATTGTTAATATGTAGATTCCGCTAAGCTAACATTAACTACTGAAGCGGCATCTGTTGCCATGGCAACAGTAAACATTGATGTAGCGAGCTGGGGGAACGAAAGCAGTAGGATAGAATGTAGTATGTATAGAATGTAGGATACATTTTAACTGTATGAATGTAGACTGTGTGTTAACAGCTGACCTATCGGATGTGTAGAAGAACACA
Source organism: Thunnus albacares (assembly GCF_914725855.1). NCBI lineage: Eukaryota > Metazoa > Chordata > Actinopteri > Scombriformes > Scombridae > Thunnus > Thunnus albacares. The sequence goes on along the minus strand of NC_058107.1, from coordinate 23,541,666 downwards.
GAACGTTAATTAACATTAGATCCTGACTGAAGTTACGCTACTGTGCCTCCTGTGTAAATGCGCACAGCGTTTGTGTATTTGCAGATCTGTTTTATATTTGCAAAATATTTTTGTGAGTTTACAAATCTTTTTTTTGTATTTATGGAAGGTGTTTATATTTACAGATTACACATTTACAAAAATCATTATGAAACAAATCTCCATAAACTTGGCTAAGCCGGCAAGAACACATCCATGAGCATTCTACCTGCATGCTACAGCTAAGTGGTGCACTGCTGCAGCTTTCGGAACGCTAGAATTAAGAGTAAGTGGATTACCGGTACTGCAGCAACAAACATTTAACAGAGCAAATGGAAGCAGATCAGAAAACAAGGAGGCTTCATACTTAAATATGAGCAAATATACTTATCAAAACAGGGAATTAGAAATAAAGGCTTCTCTCTAATATAAGCCTTCTTCCAATAGAGGCCTGGTACCCTTTGCAGTTGAGGTAAATGAAGGTCCTGGCCTCTATTTGAGGAAATACGGTAACCCTTCCATCATGTGACCGTGGAGAATGTTAAATACATGCTAATGTTAAAATGTTGGAACACTGAACAGAACTGTGGAATTATGGGAGATTTTCAAGAGATTTTCTACAAAGTAAATGTATGACAAGACAAATATAGCAACTGCCAAAACAATAGTCCCTTCTCTGGGTTTGATTGAAATGCAACAGCTCCCTAAAGAGGAATGTTGCCTTCAATCTGTAAAAATGACATTAAACTATTCTTTCATTTGAAGGTTGTTTTTATACTGCCATGGTTAATATTTTGCAAATATCAAACTGGACTGAGAAACTTGTTTGGATCTGACAGCTCCCCTGACCAGTGGCTGTCATTAAAAACATCCACTGCACTTCACCCCAGCATCTGCATGTTAATCAGCTACACTATTGCTGCTGCTAGTTGCTTTCTTACAATGATAGCAAGTTGATTCATAAAGTATGGGGTCATCGCAATACTATTTTTATAATATACCAGGAATTTAACATATATTTCATGATCCAGTCTTTTTGTTGTCAGATGTGTATGGGTAACACTGATGGAGAAGTTTACACTAGTTCTACTGGGATTTTACCTTTTTTGCTTCCTGATTGAGAAGAACAGCTACTTTGAAAAGAGCAATTACACCAAGACCAATTCTTTATTTTCAAATGAGTATTCTATATAATATTTGTGACTTAAGCTGTCATTTGTAGCTAATGTAACTTCAGTTATTATGATAAAATGCCATCTTCACTGCACAGTGGTGATACCTTCAGTATAATAAGCCTCAGAATCAAGTATTGTTACTCCATCACTATATAAGAGAAGACAAATCTGGGTTGAAGAGACATGGCAATACTTTTCATAGATTTACATCAAAGACTTCAATGACCTTTAACCTTTCTTTTTTCCTTTTCACTCCCCTGAAGAAAAGAAATCGTGCTTCGTTCTCTCTCTCTCTCTCCCCTCTCCCTCGCTCTGTTTCTCTCTCAACCCAATCGGTCAAGTCAGACGGCCGCCCAACTAGAGGAGTTTTTCATCCAGCCGCTGTCGCCAAGTACTTGCTCATGGGGGATTGCTGCGTCTCTGTGTTTTAAAGAGTACTGTCTAGACTTGCTCTATGTAAAAGTACCCTGAGGTAACTTCTGTTGTGATTTGGCTATGTAAATAAAAATGATTTTGATTTGATTTTTTAAAAAAATAATTTTACATACACATCAGTTCTTGTCCTTGTCCATCACAATGAAAAGGTAATGGGTCTGACCTTGTGTTGGATACTTAAAGCCGACATTTTCCATAACATCTTCCCAGTTGCACATGTGAACATGGAAACGCAGGTAATGGAATGTGCGAGCAGTACGAGATGGATGCCATTGTATGTGCCACTGCTTCCCTACGGCTTTAATATCCTTTTCACTTTTCACACATTTATTCACATACTGGGTCAGGTTTCTCAGACTTTTCTTCTCAAGTGGTGGGATGGTCAGAACCAGCTTATTTTCACTAACCGTTTCTCCAGCCTGACATATATGTGACCTACATTTATTGCAGGTTACATGCTGTGTATGAAAACCATTTCCTAGGGCTCCACATCATTTGGAAAGGCTTGATTCACAAAAGAAAGTTAATATCCAGACACTCTGAGAGGAATATAAACCTCTCTTTAGTCATTTGATTCCATGTATAAATTTAATTGAATCCCAACGACAGTCCAACAAATGTTCAGATTATTAAGGGAGACTGTGGCAGGAATACTGTATAACAAGTGCCTTAATTCCCTCAGAAGTAATTATGCCCTCTGATTAGGGGATTGTGCCTTAATGTAATTATGCTGTGCTTTAAAGATTAATTTTGTCTGTGATGGCATGCTGCGTTATGTTGGTGCCTCACCACATTATCCATAATCACAGCTCACTATCTCAACTGTTATCTGTAAAGAGATCCCTCTGGTATGGAGGATAGACATGGTGTGTGTGTTATTTGTGTTGCTGATTGTGTATGTATGCAAATGCGCGTACATGCTGCACCTGTGCACACAGATGTGTCTCTGTCCAAAGGACTTTTATGAAGGATTATGCTTTGCAAGTCTGGGTCTCAAATGTTAATCCATATCTGCTGTTTTCATACCTATTTGCCATAATTCACCAAAACGGAGTAGTCAGTAACATCAGGGAAGCCTTCAGAGATCCCAGAGCCACCAGAGCATTAACAAAGCCATGAGAAAAGGAAAATATATATAATATATATTGATATACTGTAAGTAAGTATCCTAATCCACACATGAATTCAGGAAATTATACAGTAAGTACAGAATTTAAACTCCAGCTTTGAGTTTACTGCACCAGCTGATGATTGAGAGGCGTTAAATACATTTCTAAAAATAGTGCAGACAGACACATACAAACTCATGACTGCACATTTACACAGCCATTAAAACACACATATGCATACATACACACGATCAATAAACAAACAGTCTTATGAATATGTGTGAGCATGCATGTGAGGGGAAAGGATGTCTTTCATGGGGTCTGTTAAAATTCATTATGCATGTATCATTACCAAATACTACTTGAAAATGCTTCTAATTAATCCAATTAACACCAAGCTCTATTGAAGGAGAGGTGAGCTGCTGGGCTGATGCTGCATCCTGCTCGTGCACAGAAAAAAGTACGAAATAAACAAGCAACTAACCACAGGAAAACAAAGACGGGGACTAACTGTGAACTAAATAGATAAAAATATAAAGAAGCTATTACTGCTTCTGTGCATTTGTTGCCTCAAATATTGATGGTTTAGAAAAATGTAATCCTATACAGCACAATCCAAAAGTGAATACATAAAGGTAGCAGGGCTGTACTCTGCTACACAGGGGTGACAGCCGCAAGGAAAGAAATACCTGAATAAATATGAGATGAAAATAACGTTGAGAGCAGGTGCAGTGAAATTCCACAGTAAATCCAGGAATTATGTAAATCCACTCTGCCTGTAAGAGCAGAAATTATTCCCCCTTCACCCACAGCAGCTCAGCACACAGGGGCTCTGTTTTAACTACTTACCCTACTGACTCCTCGTCCCCTATCTTCTCCATAATTTGTTCCCAGGATTTCAAAGAAGATGTTGGGGTTAGTGCCGTTGTCAGTGAACTCCAGGAAACTGGTGAGGCCACTCACTCCAAACTGCAAGGACAGGACAGGAAAGGAGAAATGTTTTTTATTTGATTACTGATTTATTTTACTATTATTGTCATTTGGTGATACTGATCATTAAATTGTGGCCTTCATAGCTCTCGTTGTAATGACTCTCAGGCTCAACATCAGATATGATTAATCATGCAAGCTATTCACAGTGAAACTTAAGACACAAATCATCCGCTCATCCCTTATAAAATGATTACCGGTACTGAATAACAAACATGCATTTGTTGTAATACACAGAAATACAGACAGGTGACTAATTAAAGGAATAATCGGTACAGGTCTGAATGCTTGACCCCTACAGTGAGGGGATCTGGTGGTTCCACTTGTCCCCTTAGAGGGAAGGGTCACTGCAGATCAATACAAAGTTGTTCTGAGTGATCACCTTTATCCTACGAGGGGTCACTGAATGGTTTGATGAGTATGAAAATGATGTGAATTATATGCTATGGTCTTCGCAGTCACCAGATCTCAACTCAATTGAACACCTATGGGAGATTTTGTACTGACGTGTTAGACAGCGCTCTCCACCACCATCATCAAAACACCCAATGAGAGAATATCTTTTTGAAGAATGGTGTTCATCCCTCCAGTAGAGTTCAGAGACATGTAGAATCAATGCCAAGGCACATTGAAGCTGTTCTGGCAGCACGTGGTGGCCTAACACCTTATCAAGACACTTTATGTTGGTTTTTCCTTTTAATTTGACACCCGTCTGTATGTGTGACCTTGTGTTTTCACACGTGTGTATGCCTGCATGTTTGCATTTTTCTGTGTCCAAGACAGTAAATGTTTGGTTTTGCCCTTGGTGGGAAATCACAGTTCAAAGTAGGTTCAGTGTTGTTAAAAATGGAGCAGTCAATAGCACACAGAGATCTGTGTAAGTACCAGGCTGATGGAAACAAAAGTGTGTGTTTGGAGCTATTGGGTATTTTTTGCGGTAGAGGTGTTGTGTGTGGAGAGGTAGATTAACTCACAAGCTCTCTCTCTCACACACACACACACACACACACACACACACACACACACACACACACACACACACACAATCTTTACCCTGCCTCCCGGTAGTGTGACCAGTGAAAGTGACACTGTGAGTCAGTGAAAGTGACACTGTGTCTGCTTCAGGGAAGGAGAGGTGTTATACTCCTTAATATGACTCATTCTCTTCGTTTGTGTGTGTGTGTGTGTAAGTGCTCACAGACGTGTGTTTGAAACATGAAACATGATTTGTGCCATTTATGACTACACAGTATACAGTATTTCATCTTTTTCAACCTAGATTATGATTGGTTAAATTACTTCAAACCATAGATTGTAAATTAAGATGTAAATAGTGAGGTGTGATGTCACTCATTGGTCTGCATTGGAACCGGTTTGAAGCCTAGAGTTGCTGCTTGTGGTCAGCGCCATATTTTCTGTTTGGAGCCAGGACCTTCCAAATAAGGAGTATCTTGTTTTTGCCAGTGACAGGCTCAGATTGGTATTATGTATCTGACAACATTTTGGAAAGGACCATACAGAGAAATAAAACATTTTTTCTTCACCTTTTGCTTGATCTGGTCTGTTTTCTTATTATGTCTAACCAAGTCTCACTCAAGGAGAAGTCTCATTCTGAAATCTTGCGAGAGTTGAGTTGTTGTCAAAATCAGCTAAATATTCAGCTTGACAGAGCTGGAGAGACGAGTGCTTAGCTTAGTGTTATCTAAAAGATTTTCAAAGTCATGACTGAAAGCCAGGGAAAACAGCAGGTTATCGAACTGTCAGTCATGGCTGTAAATCAACACCCACATGGCAGATATCATCAAGTCATATCAAGATATCAAGTCTTCAAATCTTATTTTTGGAGCAATAAATTCCAAAATGACCACCGACACACTTATTTGAGGGCCTGAATTTAGCGATTGAGACCTCAATCACTCATTTAAAAAATTTTTGACTTAGTCTTTCTAGAGAGAAGTTTATGCCTTTTGAATTAGAGTCAGCTGGAGCCAGGGATTTTTTTTGGAGGCAGCATCTAGAGGCCGTCCATGGAATTGCACTTTAAGGTACCTCCGCATTGGCTTCAGCATCAAACGATGGTATTGCCGCATGCTTTAAATCTACGTTTACTGATCATTTGGCCTCTTAGTGGCAGCAGAAACACTGTAAACGTCGACTGTAAATGTTGACATTTTTATCACCTTTAAGGTTCAAATGACTGATCACAGGCAGTTCAACCACCTTCCTCTAGTTTCTTGCTAAATTACACAGTGGTAACAGCCCTCAGCTGAAACATTCAGACATACTTTTGTGTGTGTGTTTTCTGTGTTAGGTTCTAAGAATTATCTGTCTAAAACACACACATGCACGTGCATATATGTGTGTATGCGTGCGTATGCCTTGCATGTGCATATGTGTTGACATGTATAGAAATAAAGGGGAGAAAATTATTGCCTTTATGAGTATATACTGTATATGATGCAGTTCATAAGTGTGTATAAGATGTTAATGTGCTATTTGGTTTATTATTCTATATTGACACACAAATATATTGTTACTGTATTCTCTTATTTTATTCCACTGGAATAACCACACACACCCTTACCCTCAATAAAATACGTGTTTATTTGCTTCCTTGCAAGCTGGATGGGGGTGAAACCCACTCGGATACTGTTCATTGCCTTTCATAATTATTCAGGTAATTAATGCTGGCAGCTCAGTATTGGCACAATACATTCACAACAATTATCTTTCTTTTAATTGCACCCTGCAAGGTTTTGATGTTGGTGAACCCCTACAAACACAATGAAAGCCAGCATGATGGAGAAATAAGTCATAAAAGTTACAAAAGTTCCACAACTCTCACAAACAACAATAGCAGGCTGGTGGACAACAAAAGCAGTCTCAAGTGCAGATTCCAGCAGTAGAGGTGAAACCCAACCTGACCCCCCTCTCTCTGACACAATACACTGCTTTTCCACCTGGCATATATACCTACGGTCTCCACCAGGACCATTATACAGTGAAGAGCACATGGACACTCGCACAATACATTTAAATATAAATATAAATATACATATACAAATATATAATTACAATTTAACCTTACTAATACAAAGTACAAATGACTATTGCCTAATACAGATTAAATAAAATGGATAATAAACTGGAAAAATACCAAGCAAAAGCCAAACTTCACCAAAAAAAACCCTCTACCCACTCCCCTCTCTCTTCCTCGACTTCTTGGTTCAGCCTAACAAGGTAATCGACATCTGCTGGAGTCCTGTGGCTGAATTCTGACATGTGCACACCATGAAAACACAGAAGTACACCTCAAAGAGAGAGTGATAAGTAGGGGTTCCCGAAATAGAAGCGCAACATAACAAAAATGAACTTCCTGTATAAGTCTGTTTTGCTGAACTTTACACAGTCAACGATTGTGTGTGTGTTTTTTCACACTAGTGAGGAGGATGCTTTCCAGCTCCCTCACACACCTGATATAAAGGATATGCCACTGGGGCCCAGACAATGAGTGAAAGGCAGGGAAATGAATACGGAAGAGGACATGAAGGTGTACTTGTTTTTGATGTTTGAAAGCTTCTGAAAAGTAAAATGAAAGTGAATGAGTCTGTGTGTTACAATAACAGCACTAATAACTCTTATAGATTTAAGCTTAGACTCTGAGACAGCCTCATGGGCAACTGCTTGAGGATCTTGGGCTGCATTGCAGGACTTACTGTGCCTTAAAAGTGATCAATACAAATTTAAAATGAATCCTAAACCTAACTGTTTGAATCACTGAGTCTCAAGGGTGGATAATATAGCAACTAATGGCAGGAGTAGTGCAACACATGTCGTTCCCCAACAGCTCATACACAGAAGATCAGTGAAACAGCAGTTTCAGCTGCTGGATTTTATCCCCTACTCTGAATTTTTCAACAAACACAAAACATCAGTAGAGCTCTTCATCAACAGCTGAAAATTAGTATTTATCATTACCATAATGGCCCCACATACCAAAACTCTGATTAAACGCACAGGCATACGCAAGTAAGTAAAGCTCACTGCCGATACACTGTAAACTGGAACTGATGGCAGGCTGTTGAACTAAACTCTATTACTGCTTTGGGCTCTTTTAGCTCTTTTGAGACAGCCATCAGGGTTGGTTTAACAGCCGGGGCTGGCTGATGAAAGTGTTGCCAAAACCTAGCCTGATCTCAAGGTGAAATGCAGAGATAGATATGAAAGCCATTGCGCCGCATTTATTATTGTCTGACACTAATCCCAAATTAGCATTTCACTTGGCTTCATCATTCAGTCAAACTGCCACCCCTGGAGTAGTTTTTTTTATTGATATCAAAACAGAGGGCATTGATCCAATTGGATTTAACAGTGATGAAAGAGTTGCCAAACCCAGTCTAAACTCAAGATGAAATGCAGAGATTTATAAAATCACAGCTGCAGGATGAACTCCTCTATCTCCCAAAAGTCAGCTATTCAGGAACTGAGGAAAACTTGACGACTGAAGCATGGTTAGTGAAGTCAACTAAGTGTAGACAGGAACTTGGAAACTTTAAGTTGAAGTAATGAACAAAAATGGGATCTCGGTGTGATTAGAACAATACAAAAACTGTGTACATATTTAGAGCCTCTTCCATGTCATTCTTCATCCCTGGAGGAGATTTTAGTCATACCAAGAGATGGCATTGTATAAATGAATTTAGCAGTGACTGGATCCTGCTGTTTCAACTACAGTGTCTCAGCCAAGGAACAATAGTGCCTAGTCTTCAAAATTTCATGTAATGAGCACAATGTCTTGAAATGCAAATACATGCTCCCTAAATCAAAAGTGTGAAAAATGCATTTTTCTACTGCTAAAAGATACACATGAGACACATAAAAATAGGAATAAATCTGAGATTGTGCTTGCACATTGTAGTTGGGTTAGGGGATGGGCATAATTTTTTGCTTTCAGCTACGGATCCTCACCTCAGTCAATGTCACTGAATGACAGTGACATTCAAACTTAGACAAAGGTGCTTTTCTGCTGTGAGTCAAGACTTCATTTTAGCAGATATATTGAGAATACGTTTTTAAAAAAACTGTAAGTTTTGATACAAAGTATTTATAAACTGTTTTCAAACTGGCACCCACACACCTTCACTCATCACTCTGTGGTAAGGCTCTACAGGAGGCTGATGAAACAGATGGATGATACACAAACTGAGATTAAAGTCAGGTGACTTAAGGTCATGAAGATATCAACAGCATTTCAAATATAAATCAGGGACTGGGAAGGATTTCACTGTGGATTGTTTAGTGTAATTCAGTTTGTGTTTCTTACAACCATATAAAATGTTTACACTACTATACACAGACTATGTGCCCAACACTGGTCAAGGGACAATTAAAACTGTCTCCATGAATTATCTGGATCACTTTGGTGATTAATTCTCAGAGCAGCCCTTTCACATCAGCCTAATTGTCAGATTTGAAGGTTTTTCAGGTTTTGTGAGCAGTTACCCCAGAAAGTCTGCTTATTGGAACAGGCACCTGGTCTGTGTGTGTGCTCATGTGTATGTGCCAGAGCATCTAAGTCTGCACACTTGCATACGTAGCTGAAAAAGTGTGTGTGTGTGTGTGTGTGTGTGTGTGTGTGTGTGTGTGTGTGTGTGTTTTACTGTGTGTTGTCCTACCTTTTTGACAGTATCCAGCATGCTCTTGCCTCCCTGCCATGGTTTGGAGTTTTTCCTGATGCAGCTCAGGCTGGCCATGCTGTGCCACTTCCTGTCTTCCAACTTTCTGTGGAACGTATTGGCCAGCAGCAACACAGTATCATAAATGTAGCGGTTGGTGATCTACAGAGAGAAAGAAAGAAGCAAACAACAAAAAGGAAGAAAAAATAAATATGAGACAATATTAGTTGAAACACACAATTTTGCTTTTGTTGAAAATGTTTTGTGAGGGATTTGCTAAAATACACAACTTGTAACAATGCATTCAAATTACACTCTCATGAGGTCCAAATGACCAATTTCATGCTTTCATGTGGTTTAGTTTTGGAGTTAGTCTAGTTCTTGTTTCTCTTCTGGTTATGAAGCTGTGCAAGGTAGCGTAGTACAGACCTGCAGGCATTAGTAGTACATGGGAGAAACGGGCCAAACCTTTTCTTGCTAGAATGCTATGAAAATTAAATACTTCACTTGCAGACATCTCCATCAGTACCTTGATTAAAAAATAAAAACTTACAACCTCTTATTTTACTTTGCAGCTTGTCTCTGTCCCTTCTATATCTGCCTGTTTCTTTATCTGTTAATATGTGGTATGTTTGCATGCCCCTGTGGTGCATTACATTAGTAATTTCGCCTAAAACATGCCTCTGATTTTCGCTCAAATTATGCACATTTCCAATCACACCCACAGATGCCCACTCACACACAAGAAAAGCTTTAAGGATGACATTAATTAAAATGTATTGATGGGTATTTGGCACCACATAATAAGATAGCAAGGGGGGAGAAAGAGAAAGAGAGGAGTTTATTCAGTCTATGATCGATCGTTGTGTGATTTACTGAACCTCTGGTCTACATGTTAATGAGAATATAATAAATAGATTTACTACAACAGGCATGTTTCTGTGCACGCACGCACACACACACACACACACACACACATATATATATGCAAGTGATGTGTACTCTCACATTAACACACACACGGCCCTGGACATATATTTTTAAACAGATGAAACACACACCAGCACATGCAGTACATAAATCATAATCGCAGCATTTCTACTAACATAGACAGTTCTAACTACAATGGCTAATGAGTTCATTTGTAAATATACTCCATTTGTCCCTGTAGCTAATCTGGCTACTTCGTAATGTAGAAAATGTTATCTAATTACCACTCTAATACTGACAGTACACTGATGACATTTATGCATGTTTACTGAAGGGAAAAAACACTCTGTCCATCCAGGTTCAGAGGCATCATTAGCTGTGTCCCAATTCAGGGACTGGATCCTCGGAAATCTCCATAGACATAAAATGTCACAATGAGCCGATACGGTCTGTCCCATTGCAAAGGTTCCTCCAACTGCTGAATGCAGCCTCATTTTACTCAAATTTGAAGGTTGAAGGTCCTCTGAAGCCCCCAGTATCCACATAATTCATACTGTAGTACACTAGTAAACTGTTTAAAGGACCATTATTGAGATAATTGTCAACACGCAAAGCTGGGAAATGTCACATGATCATAACATATTTCAGGTGAAAAGAAACTGCTTCTGCAGGATAAGCCCAGACATGACCTTGTCTTGTTTATTTTAGAGCATTATAGGAAAATGGAAATTATATTCAGTAGGTATATTTACCATTAACCGCATCTGCTACATTTAAGTCCATCATGTGCTGAAGTTTTCTTCACAGGTTTACACTTTGGTGGCCAATTGAGGCCATAATCCTGGTGATAAATCTACTTATTTTCGACAAGTTAATGAGGAGCACCACAACACACCATTAATTTAAGTTTTTGTGAGACTAGACTGTCTTTTGGAGGGGAACTGTGGGCTCAGTCCACTGGCCTTGAGGACCACGTACCTCTGAGCATCCAGCACATTATATGTGTCAATCAGTTTTATGTTATATATGAGGTACTGCCTAAACCTCCACAATGATCCTTTTTCCTAAGCAGTCAACAGGAACACACATCCATACTTGAAAAAAATAAGAATTAAGGAAATAGTCTGTCTATTTTTTTTTTTTTTAAAGTAATTATCTTCTTCCGGTGCACCTAAGGTCTCCAGAAGAAGACCTGATCAGATATGATCGGAGTAAGAACAATCCTGTTAACAAACCTGGAAGTCACTTCAGCATTTGATTTTGGCTTTTTCATATTGTGAAGGTTACCATTCAGTAATCCCAAATGCAGATGTTATACAGTATTTACAAAGCTCAAAACAAAGTTCAGTGCAGTGGTTATGGTAGACTGATCAAATAAGTAAATTTTAACAAGGTTATTAGTTGAATCATAATATTTCAACCCATGTAACCATTCTAATTAAGATATTGCCCTTTGCAAATTATTCCAAGTAAGCATGGAACAAAAGTTTAGTCTAAGGTTTGGCTCATCTGTAATATTTCATTCTTCAAGAATATATCAGGAAGAAAAACTTTTGCACATTTTTTTCCAACAAGAAAGAGGTGGAATTCAGTACTTTTACAGTACATTCAACTATGTCTGAGGGTTGTTCAATCTGTCATTCTCCTTCCAACACGCTATTCTAAAATGTAAGCAAACCAAGTGGGAACATGGTCATGGCAGTTTTTCACTGTATAACAAAAAAAAAAAGATTATATGAGTGATAAGACAGCAAAGAATAGTATGTTCCTTGTTGCTTGTCAAATAGTTTACTGACAGGCAGATAGGACAAAAGAAAAACTATAGTGTCAAGTTTATCTGACATCTAACTTTTTCTCTCACTTTCTTGCGAAGTATCTCTGCTTTCACAGTTTTGTCTTTTACTTGCTGTCTTTGTCCATCTATCATTCTGTCTGTCTTGGTGCCTATTGCTTTTTCTTCAAAAATTAAAGTGAAAATCTACCGCTCTTTGGGGAGCTTGAATGATCAGTGGGTTCTGCACTCCAAGCGAATATTATATGTGTGTATGTGTGTGTGCTTGTGTGGTCAGCCTGAGTTGATGTGCTTCAGTGCAGTGTGAAATTGGGCTTCTGGGCCGCTCTCTGACCGCTGAGCTGATCTGCTTCCTCTGTCTGTCTCTCTCTCTCTCTCTCTCTGTCTTTCTCTCGCCTTCCTCATTCCCTCTCTCACTCTCAGATTCAACCACTCACCCACCCACACACACACCCACGCACACACTCTGATGCCGTTTGCAAAGACCGAAGAGAACAAAGGACTGACAACCCATGAACATTTTGTCTAAGGACAATTAATATAGTGTAATTAGTATGTGCATGTACATAACAATATTTTTTTGCTTAGTTGGACATTTATTCCACTGCCTTTGAGCTAGGAATTGTACTTCTAACATAATTCCATTATCTTTTATAACACTACAGTCATATTTACCACTCTGCTTGTTTCACTCTCAAAACGATAAAGGTATTATAAAAGATGCAATTTGAAATCATGCAATTGTTATAAGACTAACAATTTTGATTAAAAGAGTGACATCATTCAGGAGTTGAACCTGTCTGTACATGGACAGCAGGGGACTGACTCTGCTCCCCCAGAACTCTGCAATCCCTGTGATTGGCCAGGATGCATCTTCTTGACAGACAGACCGAAACTTTACAATGATCTCTTATCTGAGAAACAGTTTGCTTTTTGCCCTTTTTCTTGCTGTTATCTTTGTCTTCTTGCCTTTTGCCATGGCAGTGGAATACTTGCTCTTTGCTAGTCTGAAGATATGATTCAGAACCATAGGAGGCGAAACCTCAAAATCTAGAGTCATGAGTTAAGAATCAAAACTAGAAGAGCCGAAACCAGGAGCTCTCTTCCAATGGGAACTTTTCAAATCTGGACCAGCCGACTTACCCATTATTACAAGATCCAGACTCCAGCTTCTCACCCCAACACATCAAACTCCATCCTCCACAAGAGGCCACCCCAGGGAGCATGCAAGTATTTCTACAAAACCTTCATTAACTTGCTTAAACTGGTGCTTTCATAATTTCTAATTTCAAGTGTCAACTCAGAACTAAGCTGTTCCATTGATTTGACTCACTGCTTATCAGGTAACAGTCATCTCATCTGTTTATCAGGTCTCTCATACAAACTACACAATAGATAACTCTGCATCATTCATTTCAATCATTCACCAGCCATAGCCTTGTGCACCAGTTTCCCCTTTCCCTCTTGGGTCTTGTTTGTGAAATGTTGTAGCTGTAGTGTTTAGTACTTGTAGCTGTAGTATTAGTAATAAATGTGTATGTAACTAAAAGTGAACTTGTTGGTGTTTTCGTGTGCTTGCATCTCAGTCATTTAACCTTAAAAGACCTTACCAGTATACTCTTACAAAATCATAATTAAGATTAATAACAACCATAATTCTAATTGACCTCTCTTGAGTGACCAATAAGGAAGACTATTTCCCTATTATTATACATACTCTAGTATGAATTATGTCACTGGATGCATAATTTCATAATTGAGTGGTGCACAATAATAATTCATAATTCCCCCTTAAAATCATAATACTATTTGAGTGCACGAATTCCTTACAATATAATGAATACATTGGACCAGCTTGATTCATAATAATAGTTTTTTACACTTGATAAGCACTCTAATCATCTTAGGACACGCGAGGAAAGTCTTATTTATGTACATTATTCAATGAGTGGAGGCCTCCTGGATATCTCTGCATTACAGAGGTGCTATACATAACCAATGGCAAGACTAAAACCAAATCAAGGCATTGAGCAACCTTTACGATATTGAGCTGATTTTTTTTTTTACTTTTTGTTGATTTTATATAATCATTTTATTTTATTTCATTAAAAACAAATAAGAGCATATGTATGCAAGGTCTAGCAACAAATATTGTCTTACTTTCATTGGGCAAAAGCCCAAAAAGGAACTTTCTTGGGACTTGAAAAGGAGACATCCACATAGACATTAAGACCACATTTCTGTTTTCAACATATTTCTAACTTTCATCAAATGTGTTCCCCCAGGGTCTTTTGCATCCACATAAATCAACAGCACATTAATTCAATTTAATATTCTTGTCCTGACAGATAAATAAGAGTGTGTTCCCTTTTCTTCGCTCTATTTGATGGCAGCTTGATGACTCACATACACACAAAAAGGGATAATAATTGCATACATATTGCCACCCTAGGGGAAATATTAAAGAAAAAAAAACACCATAAGTAAAGAAAACGTGAAAATGGAGGGAAAAAAAAAGTCACTGTGTTTTCCATGACCATACCACATGATGAATTGTGTGGTGTATAAACACTCATAAGGATGTGAGCCAACTTTTCCCCAAATGATTAATGATCCAGGTAAAAAGCCTCACAGGCACAAGCTGTGACAATGTCAAATCAGTGAGCCTGGTGTAATAGGAACATTTTGGATCAGGAGACATGTTGAAATGTCAAACTAAAACACTGGGAGCAGTTTAAAAGACAGAAATGGAGCACTAGAGCAGCTTTTAAATACATAATTAGTTTGGCACTTTGAGTTTTTAAAATATTTTGAAATAAAACCCAGAGAGTAGTGTTTAAATAAAATGAGATGGGAATTTGAGCGCTGTTTTTTTTTCTTTTTTTTTTCTTTTTCATTGGGGGTACAGTTGCGAAACATTGCTGTTGGCTGTCAACTGATTAATTACAGTCTATATTCCCCACTGGACATCACACTTTGCCTCATGAAGAAGAAATGATTGACTAATGTCATGATGTCATGTAGTCTTATTTAGTTTATTTTCTTTTTCAGATCATCCTCAGTCAATTACTCTCCAAAGTAGCTTATATATTAGATATTTCGCTAGCACTGATGTTATCGACTGAGGCATTTTGGCGTAAAGTGAGCAGTTTTTCAGCTAACTGTAAGTTCACTGCAGCGAGAAACATTCTTATTATATATATATCTTTTGAGACAATCAAGGTGAATGGTACAATATGTAGGTCGAAGAGAGAGAATAAATGACATTTGGAACATCGGGCAATCCTTTCACCTCTGACACTGAATTAATTGATGGGTGTAATTAAGGTTCATTGCGTCATTTGATTTTGTCATTTCTTTTTATCTACCTACTGCGCAACCCACTTAGATCCCTCAGCATTCTCCAACCTTCTTCCTGCTATACTTTTAAGATCAAAATGACTTCATGGCACAGCACTATCCTATTAGCCACTAAATACACACATGGTAAACTGTATGTGGCCGCCATCAATAGAATTACTTTCAATGTGACACTTATGCTGGTTTTGAACATAAAACTGATATCTTGACTGGATTTCTTGAAAATAACTGGCCAGCATTATGGACAAATCACCAAACCAACTCACCTCTAGCTGCTGAGCCTTGGGGTTCTTAGGGTCACAGAGGGAAGTGTTAATCCTGTGGTTGTGTTTGACACAGCGCTGAGATGTGTTCTGGGGCATGGGGAACGTCTGGCGCACCAGCGTCAGCCGACCAATTGATTTCATGACCAACTCCTGCAAGTCGTAGTCTGAAATCTCCTGAGAGGATGGAAAGAGAAGATTGGATGGGTGGAGGAAAGATGGGGATTCAGAAAAGGAGAGAGTGGGAAATAAGCAACAAAGAGATTAGAAAATCCATATCACCAACTCCATTAAGTCACATTTTGTTGCTGATGACCTACAGTCAACACTCTTGACAGGAAAATTACAAAGAAGT
Organism: Thunnus albacares; assembly: GCF_914725855.1. Taxonomy (NCBI): domain Eukaryota; kingdom Metazoa; phylum Chordata; class Actinopteri; order Scombriformes; family Scombridae; genus Thunnus; species Thunnus albacares. The sequence goes on along the minus strand of NC_058107.1, from coordinate 23,525,564 downwards.
ATAACCACAACAAAAAAACTCCATGGGTACCACTCCATAAAGCTCCTTTTAAAAATTGAATTTTTGCCATTCATATTCAAGTCACATACTTTAAGTGGTTTAGGCTTTGTTTTATATGCTTTATTTTTTCCATTTTCACCACACCAGCAGTGAAAAACATTGTTATCATCTGCGAAAATAGTTATTAAATATGAAAGTTACATGTCAGCAGATGGAAAGAGGGAGAGAGCAGAGTAAAAAATGTGTATGTGTGTGTGTTTGTGTGTGCTTGTTGTGTGCATACATTTGTGTTTGCACGTACTCTACATGTCCTTGCAAAACCTTGGGGGAGAAATCATTGCTAATTTTAGCCCTAGGACACAATCTCTCTCTCCCTCTCTCCGTCCATGGATCTCCATTCATCCGCAAGTGCAGAGGGTCACGCGGTGATGAGATGAGAACTGACGTTTATCGTCCCTGGTGGAGGTAACACTGCCACCAACTTTGCTTTCTTTGTATGCGTGTGCAGTGATTGCCTGCATTTGTGTGTGTTTGATTGTGCCATGTGTGCACATGCTAGTTTACATGTAAATCTGTGTGTGTTTGTGTGCATATGTTTTTATGAGATTGTTTTTAAGCCTTCCAATCACGTAAAATCCCTTTGATTCTGTTTCATTTGAACATGGCAGCCTGCTTGACAGGATGGATGGGGTTCTGCCTGCAGACCATGCACAAGAATAAACAAGCCATCACACACACTTCATATTAGTGAGGAATAATATTATAGGTAGCACTGGTTCATTGACTAATCTCAGTGGAATTTAATTGAATGTAATTAAGGTTCATTAAGACCTGTGAGTCCTCACAGGATGTGATCAATGGTGATTAGAGGTAGTATTATACAGGCTTCATTGGTATAGTTGTATTCATTTGCATTAATTCGGCTGCTATATGGCCCTGTGCTATATGGCAAAATTGTATTTTATTTTTAAATTAACTTTATGATGTTTAGAGCATTTTTAATAAAGGATGTCAGTGTTGAGATTCAAAATAGAGACAATCACAGTTCATTTCAAAGATTTTGCTTTCCTCTTCTGTTAATTTGGATTTTTTTGAAATACGGAGAGTCAACTGAGAGTTCATGATCTACAACTGATATAAATTATTAAGAAAATATAAAAACAGAATAAATGGATATTTATGCTTTAGAAGATGGTTGAAATAATTTAACAGGTTTAACATTGTATGAATGCCCTGTGCTCTGAAGTATCCACTTTCTAAACAGAATAAGTAAGAAATCTATTTGCTGGCTTTTGGGGGTAAAACGTGGCAAAAATCACAAACAGTTGCCTACACAAAAACCCTGAAGGGGACTGAATTACAAAGCCAACAAAAAGATGCCGGACAGGGAGAAAGTGCTGAAAATTGCTAAAAAAGCAGATCTGTGCGCCAAAAGAGAATTAAGATTCACAGCGGGCAGTCAAGGGCATGCAAAGAAACATCGGCAGGCAAGAATTATCCGGAGTGCTCCACTCAAAGGATCAAACTCACACAAATATAGATGCACCAATTCACCGGCATGCAAACGCAAACACAAACAGACACACTAAAACTTAAAGGGAAAAGATCATTTTAACATTTTTTCCTCTCAACAGGCGTTCGTCCATCTTTCTTCCTTTGTAACTTTCTGTTTACCTCTTCATCTCTGTCTCTCTAAGGATAAACTGAGCCGACTTTAGCCAGTATGACTTTCAGTGGTGGCATGCTCTAAAAGCTGTTAGCCTTTTAACAGCTGAGACTAAATGAATGTGACACGTACATACACACATACATACACAGGGGGGGTCCCTGGGAGGAAGACGTTACTGGTGCAGAGGTGACATTCACCTCATATTTTCAATTTTCTCTGGTCATAAGTTTCACTTCTCCTGTAACTTGCTTCAGGCCACTTAGTGTCAACTTATCATGGGCTTCTTCAATCAAAGCATTAAAATATGACCGAATTAAACATCCTGTGCACTCTCTTATGACATTTAAACCAAATAATTGTATTCGATCTTGAAAACAATCATGAAATAATGAATTGTTTGCTTGAGAAAATCTATCATCACACTCTACTAAGTGTCAAGTCTGTGTAGTTTTCTGTGACCTACTCAGTCAATCAGTCCTAATCAAAATTTTAACAAAAAGAAGCATCATGTCATTGTTAATCCATTGTCATCAATCCAAATCTCCTTTCAAGCTAAACAATGAATTACAAAATCATTCAGTCATGAGGATGGCTGAGTGCACACCAAGTCTAAATATGTGGAACCAGAAGCTGTGGTTAAGTTGTAACCCCCAGAACGCCCTGCAGCTCATATCTGGAGTGAATCATGAGTTGTTTATTCCATAAGCTTGAAGTTTTGGTCCCCATCAACCTCAACCTATCACCTCTCTTCCCATCCCTCCATTTCCCAAGAGTACAAAACCCTCATCTTCAGTGTTTTATTTGAAAATGAGAGTCAAAAGCAAAAAAAACATCCCTCACCCTCGATTCTTTTTGGCACCTTTTCCCTGACCCTTTACTTTGTCCTCTGCTCTTTCTCCCCACAGCCCCTTCCCAACTCCACTAGAGACACCAAATCCCTTCTTCTCTTGAGGAGATAACACTGTTTTTATTTAGTCTTTGACCCTTTCTGCTCCTCCCACTATACTCCTCTGCTCAACCTCTCAGCTCCACTTCCCTATGAGAAATCAAAATCACTGTTTTTTTCTCATTCAAAGGTTCAAAGTTTTGAAAAACAAAACAAAATAAATCTGGAAAAGTGCATCTCATCATTTCAGTTGCCCTCTCTTCCTCTCACTTTGACTCTTTTCTGTCTCTCATCTGTGTGCTTTTTGCACATAGCAAAAGGGCACAAGGAAGAGAGAGGTCAGAATGATGGGAGTTGCACAGCATGAACCGTTGCATGTGAGACAAAGGGAAAGAACCCGGTGATGGTATGAGTTGTAAATGTGGCTAAAGGTGCCTCACATTCTATATTATATCATATATGGAGAGAGACATAGAGCAATGGTGGGTGTAGAAAGATGATAGAGGAAGAGTGTGGTAAAATGAAACTAAGAGCAAACACATGAAATGTTAAATACAAGTTAATGAGGGAGAATCTTTGACAAGCGTGCATGCAGTGAGACAGTACATTATGATAGCAATGGATTAGAGAGTCAGGCGAAAAGACAAAAATTAAGCTGTTAAAAAAAATCTGCAAGAGGAAGAGGAAGACAAAAATGTGATCAAAAAGTTTCTGATTCAGATCCCAAGACCATGTAGGGAGATCTGGATAGTAGATGTGTCAAACTTGCCTTGAACAAGACACAAAATATCCAACAGCTCCAGGGGAGCCGCTTAGCAACAACAGTAGACTTAGATGGCTGCAGTCATACTGGGCAACTTCCAGCTGTGCACAGAGTGTGTACAACTGTTCACTCACTCTCCCTCTGCAAGTACTTCTGTTGTTGTAAATAATGTTCTTTATGACAACTTAGCTAAGACTGCAGCATAAAAAAACTGTCACTTTGTATCTTCAATATGTTTCCAAGGACTACAAAAACAGCGTTACTTTGTCAATGGCCACCATACATTTTTGAATTTTGTGAAACGGGTTTTGAAAGGGTTTCATGAACCCACAGTTTGCAGAATGTTCTTATAGAAGACCATATCCTTCAGTTATATTCAAAGCATGAAAATCCTCAAAATTTGAGTTACATGGTTTTCACAGGATATCATGCAGTGATATACAGTATTTAAGAGCCAAAATGACGATAAAGCCTAATCTCCTCTCATCTCATTACCATGCCCTTGTTCTATTGCGAGACAAAGAAGCAGAAATGAATAGAGAGAAATAGAATAACGGAAAAAGAGTGTGAACCGCAAGGAAGATGGAGAATGATAGCATGCAAAAGAGCATGAAGGGGTTCATGGAGTTATCCTCCAAACTTAAGAGAAAGACAGAAAGAGAAGCCATGAGTCTCCCTGTATTATTTCTCCTCCTCCTCATCCTCATCCACTCATCCTGAGCAGAACGAAGGAGATGGGGAAAGGAAGGATGATCAATTATGAACTGTGAACTCCCCCTCAGTGGGGCTGTCTGACTGCTGGCTGTAGATAAAGCAGAGTTATGACAACCATACAGTACCCCCTCATCCATAATAAACCACAGGGAGGGAGAGCACTTTCACACATAGGAATATTAATTCTCCAAAGAACCAGTACTAGAAGACATTACTATGACAAAATATTGTAGCCGCTCATCTATTTAAACCTTCTGCTAGAGGACTACAGCTTCACTTAGCCCATGGTGGGGATGTCATGCCTGCATCAGAGCAGTCTATGACTAGATTCTGATCTGTATCTTGATGAGCAGAATTATGACATTGTATTTTATCTTTATATTTGAAGACATTGCCAATTTTTAGTAGAGTTAAGAGTGAAAAAGATGCGAGCGGGAGAGAGGAAAAGAGAGAGGGAGTGGTGTTACGGTACCAGAAGATTCACCAGTGTTTCCTCATGTATCCCCTTCCCTGTGTTCCCAGTGCTCCCCTATCTGTGTCTCTCTGTGTTTATGTCTTGTGTGTGTGTGTGTGTGTGTGTGTGTGTGTGTGTGTCGGTGTGGGCATGACTCCGCTCATCCCGCACACCTGTCTGCAATTGGCTCATCACTTCTCCCAGTCTGCTCACTTGCCTCTCATCAGTTCACCAGCTTGCAGTACATCTACTGCGGCTCTTCACCCGCTCTTCATCAGATTGTTGTTTCCACTACAGTGGTAGTTACGATTCAAGGCCAACTCATTTTATATTCCTCATGATTGGCATGTTAACTTGTTTCTCTTGTGTTCCAGGATCATTACTCGCCTGCCTGTCCTCCTGCTTGTCCGTCTGCCTGTCAACAACTTCCAAGCTTCCAAGATACCCCCCTCCTGCAACGCCTTCCTTCATACCCATTCAGCCACACTCCTCAATTATCTTCATTCGACCCTGCTGACCCCCATTCCCTGCCATCAGCCTCTCGTTTGGGTCCCTCCTCTGTGTTCATAACAAGTGGAGCCTCATCAAGAATCGCTTTCACAGGAATACCTTCACTGGCCTAAATATACAGTACATTTCTTAATCTAACTTCATTCTTACACTTGCTGTCACTATCACATTTTTCAAGTTGTCTCAAACCACAGCTAGTTTTATATTGTAAACATTTTATATTAATAAACACTAATGGAATATTTTGTCTAATACTGAATGGAATTATTATCTTCTATCTTATCTCATTTCATACCGAATCAGACATTGAGCAGAGTAATTCAGTGATGTAGCATGACAATTAATGTTCGGTTCAGTACTATTTTGAAAAATACAAAGTTCATGGAATATTACTTTTTGTAAATTGGTCAGATGTAAAGAGAGTCTTCCTTTAACTCTGGACATTTGTTGTTTCTTCTACCTTCATCCCTCCTTTTCCTTCTTTTATTCATTATTCACATCTGCTTTTCCTATTATCTCTTCTCTCAAAAGTATTTCATACTTTATATATAATGTTTGCTTTTAAATATTATGGTGCAAATCATCGGGCTGAATATCAGCGAGTAGCTATCTAATTTTAGTTTGCTGAATTAAAGAGTATTTGTTTGCATGTGCAGCTCAAGCTGTCACAGCGTATAGCTCATCTCAGCAACTTAGATCAATATCTGAATTGAATATAACTTGAGTAATGAAATGTGGGTGGATATTCAGAAAGTGTCATATCATATGTATAAACATTAGCAAGAGAAGAGAGATAAAAGAATATAGTCTTTCCAGTGTGCCTATGACCCAGTTTGGTCTCCCATCATACTCACTTTGCTTGATTGAACATCGGTGTATTGTAAATGTTGATTTAAACTGTGGTGTGAGATTTGTTTGAGAAGAAAGAGAACATGAGACATGAGACATGAACAGCTGAGGTAAGTGTGAGAATGCTGGGACATTTGAGACTGTTAAGAAATATACTAATTGATTTGAATTAATTACATCAAGAAAACTTCCACGGTAACATTAACACTACCAGCTTCTACTATCACCTGTGGGGCTTTTGTTCCCTGAGAAGGAGTGATGAGTTGCCAACAACTCTCCTTTTGTAATGAGCCAACAGCAAGCCGACTGCTTCACATGGGAGCTTTTAGACAATAAAAAGGCTGTAATCTTGATATTTTGCCAAGGAAACTAAAAAAAAAACTGTAACTGATTGATAAAAAGTTTCTTATTTGTGCATGTGGTGTGTTAGAAAGCCTTATATGATATAGAAATTTGAAAAGCCTCCTTATATAAACAGTATTTTAACATGTCTTTGTACTGTATATGTAACTTTATTAAAAAAAAAACATACGTCAGTGATATTCTGCCATTGCTTACATATTAAAAATGGGGGAGTTTGAGTCTGCCAGAGTACATTTCATCATTGACTCCTCATAGGCAGCAGGTACAAAGTGATACATGCTGCTAGACATACACGTGGGCTGCAGAATGACATGTTAAGCCTCCCAGGAAGCTAAGCAAAAAGCGGGCTGCTGCCAGGAAGCCTGAAGAGTGTTAGACAATACCAGATGCCTGACAGAATGCAACGCAATATGAAGGCAGACTTTTAGACAGATAGATGTGAATTTGGCCTACTAGGCAGTCAAGTAGGATAGACTAAGTAGGCTGCTCGACATCATCTGCCAAACAAAGTAGACAGCGACAGTCTCTCAGGAAAGCGTGGGACCACAGACTACTTTTTTTTTTAATGGAGTGATAAAGTCTCTAGTGTTACATTATGAAATGCACATAATAGTCTGCCATCTATTTCAATTAGCAGAGGAGACATATTTAAGTGGCATAACAGTCCCTGTAGAAGTCAGTAACTAATACAGAGCGGTTGTTTTCAACAGATTTATCCCCATTTTTACCTCTGCTAAGTCTGCTATCCTCATTAAAGTGCAAGGGCGATGTTCATTCTTTTCCCTTGCTCCCAAACTATTAGCATTTGAATAAATGCAAAAACAATACTAAGAGGTTGTCTGAGGTACTTACAGGGATTGTAACCGTGTTACTGCGGCCTTTCATCCATATCAAATATGAAAAAAAAAAACTTACATTCTTAAAGTGAACATCAGAAAATAATGATTGGCCGTCCCTCCAGCATTAATAGATGGTATCGATACTAACATTTGCTTCAAACAAAAATACCCTCTCTGCATTACTGAGCAAGTAAAAAGTCTGCTGAGCCTCGTAGCAGCATTATTATTACAAGCTATGGCTTGAATATGGAACAATAGAGAGAGAGAAACACTGTAGTAAACTAAAGCATCTGAGTGTCTTCTTTTGTTTTGTACCAAATTAGGTTTTTCATTGTTCCTACAGTAAAAATTGTTTTTTGCTCTTCCTTCAATACATCCACTTTCGAGTGTGTATGGTTGTACAGATGCTGTAGTGTGTGAGAGTGTGTGGCAGCAAGGACCCCTGCTGTGCCCAGTTCACTATAATGCCCAAAGCTACCAGCACACACCACACACACACACACACACACACACACACACACACACACACAAATGTAGCTGACGATGTTGTTTTCGTAAAAAAAAACACTTCTCATGGAGCAAAACTGAAGATCCTGAAGAAAGGAATCACAGCTCGTATTAAAGTTTAATTATGTTTCTTTTATGACCAGTAGTCACTGTGATCAGTAAAAATGGATGAGTATCTCCTATAAAAATAAAAACTGTACACTGGGAGCAGTAGGAGAGTGACTTTGTGGAATTTTGGTGCTTGTCTGTTCTTGTTAATCCAAAAAGCGCTTAATATTTAAGTAGCGATACTAATTTTGAACTGGCTGAATACATTTTCATCTAAATGAATTCTACCAAGGTCACTTTTTTCATCTTTGTAAATTGATTGTAGCTATATCTTACATAAACGGTGAGCATATAAAGTATAAAATCTTTACTGTGTTGTTTTTGCCTGTACATGGCAGTGGATGCTCATTAAAATAAACTATATTGTCATTGGTCATCAAATTTTGTGTGTTATTGGGTGAAGAAAGTTTTTAAGCTCTCCTCTCTCCTTCAAAACACCCAAGACAATGAAGAGATTCAAGGGACTCAAAACAATAAATATTCCCAGGATACTAGACACAATAAGATGAAGGGACACCCAGTACAGGATCAATAAATCATATCCATAACACCCACCTCATTAATCAGGATCCAATGACAATCGAAGGCCACCAAGTTGGTCTCCACCACCTGCAGCACAAAAAAAACACATCATCACATTTAGCATAGAAAAAAACTGAAACAGAAAGGTGTCACTGATGAGCAGAAATAAGACAGACACTAAAATGGTCAAAAGAAGTGAAAGAGTATGCAAATACCCAAGTAGTCTTATCATATTATAGAAAAAAAAAAAAACAGAAGAAATGTTTTTTTTAAAAGATACTCCTGGCTTGGATAATGTGATTCATGATAGCTGAGGTGTGAATATTATGTAAAAGAATATCATGGAAATGTAAGTCTGAAACCCAGTGTGAAGCTTGGCATGAGTGATATGAGAAAATATGCATCAAAAGGTGCTCGAGGTATCATTCAAAAATCTCTTCAAACAGATGCCAACGTGGCCAGGCTTGCAAAAACATGTAAACACACAACACACCTTTAATCTCAACATTTGGGATTTTAAAAGAAAGTTATTACACATGATGTCACCTAGAGCTTGTTGCACTAATTTACTCATTCATTCACACACTGTCTTCCTGTCCTCTCTGTATCTCCTTGCATCTGTATCTTATTCTTACGAGTAGCCACAGACACACTGCTTCAAAATAGTGTGTTTCAGCAGGGGGGAAATAAAAACCTTTTCCATGAATTGTTAATGATGCCACTTAAATATTCATATCTATCAACTTTTAACCAGTAAATACACAAATGTTAAACACTGCAGCAAGGACACTTTGGATTGCTTGGACAATGGAAAAAGCAACTGCACACACAAGGCACATGTCTCTGGAACATCAGACACGTGTACAGTACATTTACACATATATTTCTGTTACAATGTCATCCATTTCCCTTTATATAGCAGCAAAAGCCTTCTTTTACCTCGCTCTCTATCAGTTTCTTTCTTGTTCATGTGGCCCTTTTCTCCTGTGTTGTCAGTGAACTCGTCCATGTCTATCACCTTCTCAATCATTTTCTCTAACGAGCGTGAGAGGGACATCTCTCTACTGATGTTACTCCCAACATGAAAACAGTTAAGGACATATTATGAGAACAGCTCCATCTTGATCTACAGACACTCTGATTCCTCTCTCGCAGCTGGAAAGTGGCCTCAGGGCATCGAGTTTTTGCTTTCTTTACTCAAATGATCACGAGTGTAAAACTGGACACAAGCTATATTGATAAGGCAGAACACCTCTTAAGGATTGAAAAGGGATACATCTCTAAAGAATGAATGACACAGTGCCATTAAAAACTTGTAAAAAGTAGATATACAGTAGCACAGCAAAAAATAGATGTTTTAGTGTCGTTTTCTGGTTCTCTTTCTCCGCTAACTCAAACCAAATAATAGTCATTTATTATCAACTCTCTTTCTGTACTGAGCTATTATCTCCATCTTGTCTCTATTCCTTTACACGCCTCTCTTTTTAAAAAGGGAAACATTTCAAGGCGTATCTCCGTCTGTACCATTTACAAGTGTGAGGGTTCAGTGTTGATACCTTGCTTTTGACTTTCTTCTCTCTGACATACTTGTTTCTGCCTCTTACCTCTTTGTCTCTCCTTTCCTCCCTCCTAATGCCACCCAACCCTTTAATTTTGTTCTCTTATCGCTGCTCCTGCCTCACCTCTCATCCCATCATCTCTGCCCTCCTTTAATTGCTCACTTCTCACTCGCTCTTTTCCTTCCCTGTTTTTCCACCCCCGCTCCCCCTCCCCCAAATTCACTCACGGTGTAAAAATACAGTGCCACTCGTATATCATTAGCTATAATTGTCTAGGTGACTATAGAACCGTGTGTCATAAAACACTTTTTAGCCATAAACAAAAGGCAACAGCTGGAGAGGGTGACGGAGCGTGGCTAATAGTGGTTTAATCTCCCACAGAGTCTCCATAAAACTTCATCATAATAACATGGACGGCTGCCGTAAAACATTCTGTCTACAGGAAACATGGTTGCGACACAGACAAGGAGTTAGGCAGGAAGAAGAGTGATGGAGAGATTCAAAAGTAGATCTTGGCCTTAATTTTTCTTTTCTGTCAGCCTATACAATATGTTCCTCTCTACTTCTACTACTCATTCTGGCTTTACTTTGTATAGGAACACAACTCAAATATAAAAAACAAGATTCACTAGATTAGAGCCACTGTGATTACCACATTACTACAGTAACACAATCATGTCAAGCTCATAACCACTTCACCGCTGGCTTTGTTTTGTTTATTTTAGACCTATTGTTTATGTTCTAATTTTTGCTTGTAAAAATTATGTGGTCTGAAATAAATGCATTCAGATCCTCTTGCATGGTGGTGCAACAACCAGTCCAGATACCCGCTACTTGCAAAGGTAGCCAGAAAATACATGGCAATATATGCAACTAGCACTGCATCTGAGCAGGTGATCAGTGCATTGGGGAACATCATCACGCCATTGAGGGGCATCTCTCAAACCCAACAGGGTTAATATGTTTGTTCCTCTTGCAAGGAATATCAAGTCGCATTGTTTTTTTATTTTATTTCTTAACTTTTCAATGCAAAGAAGTGGCCTTACGTTCATTTAAAAGATGTGCTCAAGGCATTCGAATAGTTATTCCATGTATATAGTAGCTACAAGTGAGAAAGTGAAAGTGGAAATGGCTTTTAATTTAATTTCTTAGACCTTGTATTATTTCATTATTGTTTTTTTTTTTTAAAGGAGCGGCCTTTGTTCAAGAAATTGCTGCAACAACTATGTGCTTCAGGATTTGAAGTTGTTTCTTAACTTTGCACTGCAAAGCCTTAATAAATGTGTAATGGCCTATTGACTGTTTCTGTTCTAATTTGCACCTTTAGTTTCATGAACAATTTGTTCTTTGTTTGTGCAAGCATGTTACTGTCAATAAACTGTGTTCAGTAGTCTGTGTTGTCTTTGTTTCAATAAGGAATGCATGCCTGTCAAACGCCGACCAATATTCCTGCTGCAAAGTCGGCCTCTTAATGACAACACTGGAATAAAGATAGACAGGTGAGACCACAGAGGCTATAAAGAATATATTACTACAGGAATAAATGCATTCAAAAAGTTTATTTAGGTACCAGTTATTTTATAACATCTGAGGTTTAAATTGTTTTTTTTATGGCAGGTTACTGTGACGGTTTGAATGGCTTCGCTAATTTGTGCGGTAAGGAAAAAATCAATACCGCGGCAGCTCTATACTAGAATACTGGAGGCTATTCATGTTTTCTGTCTTCTCCTGCTGTTTCTGTCTCTATCTATTGGAGCATTGCAGAAAAGGAACAGCGAAGGGAGAAGAAGAAAGAGCAAAGAGAGAAGAGAGCGCAGAGGTTTGGCAAGCTGTTCTTCTCTTCTCCATTTTTCTGCCTATTTGTCGTTCTGTCTAACTGTCCTCCTCCGTGTTCCCTTCCCTTGGTGCTCATTAAGATTTTAGACAATATTCTTCTGGGATTATGGGTAAAACGTTTTAAACATAGATATGCAAAAATGAATGGGTGGCTCATTTTGTGATGTGTTTGTGTACTGTATGTAAAATAATGTAAATGTATATATATGTTGTTGTTTGTTTGTATGTGTGCTGGTGGGTGTGAGTGTTTCCTGTTCTTCCATTATGACCTCCCTGTGGCAGCCGTCTGGACAGATGTTTCAAGCTAATTAGCGAAAGGGCAGACTCCTAACACTAGACATGACTCCTCAGGGGTTGGAATGGTTCAATACACACATTCTCTCACACATACCTAAACAAACACACAAAAACACAGACACGCACATACACAAAAAAAAAACAAAGCTACAAACAACTACAGCTGCTAACATCCGAAACGGTGCTGTTTGTGTACCTGTGTGTAAGTCTCCACACGCACAAACAAACAAACTACCAAAGTCTTGTTAACAACTCAGTGCCAACATAGCAGGTAGGAGTCACCCAGGCATCATTCTCTTAATGCAACCACAGAGATCCTTCTGACCTCTCTGACCAGCTCCACAAAAGCTTCATTTCTGCTTGGTTCTGACTCTCTTGAAGTCAAAAGATCACACAAACACCAGTTCTGCGGCCTGGAGCAAATCCAATCACTCAGTGTCAATAAAAGTAAGCCTTTTCTCAAACAGACAGAGAGATCTAAGACTGATCTGCAACATCATGACACTGTGCACCCCGGTCCCGTATGTGTTTTTTTCGAGTGGTCATGATACAGCCAAACGCCATTTGGATCCTGTAAAGACCTCCGTCCACCTGTCACTCCTGAAGGAGTCCAACAAAGAGAAAAATCATTGATTCTGGTAAATGGCTGCTGCTTGGCTGACACACAGGGTCAAGGTTTGCTGCTCATGCCAAGACCCGACTTGAAAAGCAGGTTAGATTAAACAATGTTTTACACATGGGTGCTCTGGCGCATTCATGAATACAAACCCATACAAACTACTTTGCAAACAGGGAATCGCTCTCACTTAGACACAAACTCTGCAAATCTTTCCTTCTGATAAAATGTAATTGCTGAGACAAGGATGAATCTAAAAATAAAATGACTTCATGTGAGTTTTTTTCCTACTATAAGCGTGGTATGCATTTTTGTTTATATAGTATATTCATTTATATATAACTGTTGGTGTTTCTGTGTGTGAGAGGGTAAGAAATATTAATGCAAAAGCAGATATTGCCTAAGTACATTGTGGGGGAAGCTTAAAGAGGGAAAGTGGGCGTTGCTATTGAATAAAGTGCTCTAAATTGAAAATTAGTTGTGTAATTTAATTTCATGCACTATTTGTGATTAAATCAAGCAAATAGCCTACAGCCCACCCTCCAAACTAGGCATATCCAAGCTTCACACTTAAACATGCAAGCACAAGCTGTGAAAGTACAGACACACATAAAAAAAAAAAGTTACAAGAAGAGAAACATCTACAAATACAAGCATGCGCACTTGCACGGACCCATTTCTACCACTGCATTTCCTCGCAGTAAAGCCACTAGTGCATTATTTGCCCGGAGAAAAGTGCTTTTATTTTACTGCACTGTACAGTTGTACATCCACTGACACACTCACAAAAAATAACCCTGCCATCAACCTGGTCTATCCAAGTCTGCTTTTTGATAACTATGATTAATGTGTGTTTCTGTGTCTTTATATGTGCGTTGGGGGATGAGATGTCCATGTCTGGTCTTTGAGGTATGGGAGTCTGATTACTGTTATCATCTCAAGCCTTTCATTCCACCTGAATACTGTAAGATGGAAGACAAATATACAGAGAGACTAGAACATCAGAGAGAGGGGAGGGAAGTTGGAATGAATGTGAAAGTAACGGAGAGACAGACAGAAAGGAGATGCTGAAGGAAAAATAAGAAGAGAGACAAGAGGTAACTTGTGTTTTGTGTGCTGTAATTTCCCATAAATTACAATCAGTAGCCAAAGTTGTGACATATTTCTTTATTGGTTTTTCTACTGATGAAGTTTCAGTGAGTTGAGAAGTCATATGTAATAAAATAAAAGTATATTTGTTACAAGATGCAACACAGTGAACACAGACTCAATCATAATAAAAATGTAGACATAAAAAAAATCAGAATTTGAATGGAATTCATTTCAAAGCTTTCTTGTCTATTTATTAGCAGAGATTGTAGTCTGTTCACCTACTCTCCACTTCCTGTTTAATGCCAGCTTGCAGGGTTGTGCTACTGTCAATCCTTCTCTGCACCTTTCAAAGCTCTTTACAACTTCATACAACACTGTTTAACATTTTCCCACTTAAGCACTCCCTTTTATCCATTAGTGAGCTATGTAACCGCTTTGCACCTTGCTATTTCATTCCCCCCGTTCTCTAATCATTCTCTAATCATCTAATCATGCACTCCTTTGCCCGTGTCTAACTTGCACGTCTAATTTCAGTCAGAAATCACAGCAAAACATCACCACTGCTTTACACAGTGCAAGAAGAGGAGTTTATTCTGTCATCCTCTAACTAAATTTTTAATCCACTCATCTCTCACATTCATTCTCCCTCTCTCTCACTCTCCCTGTTTATGAATTGAGCATTTAGTGCATGCTAACCAAGGCATTTTCTCCCTGATACATCATAACTGCGGTATGTCATCGCTGCCATTTAGGCTTAATGTCACACGCCTCACTTACGCTACTCCCACAGTGTGCTTTATGCATGTTTGATTGTGTGTGTTTTGATGTCAAGTGTGTGTCTGCATACTTGTGTGTTACAAATAGACGGTGTCAAGCAGGGGGCGGTGCATTATGACACCGCTTTGCTCTGTGGATTTACATACTTGGCAGTGGAGCACTGAGCTCAGATTGAAGGTGTGCAAAGAGGCAAAAACAAACTTACACACGCACATGAATAATCAGGCTCTCCGTTGGCATGCATTCTGTTAGCACACTAGCTGCTAAGCCTGCTAATCTGAAGCCTTTTGTTTGTTTTTCTGTGTCATGTTATAGGAATATACAAACACAAACATACGCCCCCATCACACACACACACACACACACACACACACACACACACACACACACACACACACACATCATCATGAAAATACCATGTGGGGACATAAACCCCCCCAACATGCATGTACATACATATCTGGGATATGACAGATATGACTGAAGCAGTGAATTGTCATGTTAGATAGTATCTTGGGAAAATAATGTTGTGTTGTATGATTTGTTACTACAGTATATGGTTTGTGTGCATGACGTGCACACACATGGCCAGATGGAACATTGGCAAGTTTTACACAAGCCATGGAGACGACATCCTGCTCAACATACAGTGAACACACACAGTCAAGAATAAAAAGTAAATATTTTGTTTATTTTCAAGACAGCAAGTTTAAGTGCTTTCAGTTCTAAAATTATAACCTCAATACTTTTTGTTGTAGAAGTGATACTGGACCTCTTGTATTGAAAAACACTCAAAATGGAAGAAAAATATAGTGGTTCATGGAAACTTAAGTAAGCGTAAATCTATTATGTTATACCACAGGGGCCACTCAGGATAAAAGGTATGCACTCATGGTAGTGTTGAGTAATGGCATACATTTTGATGAAAGTGTTCAGCGAGTGAGTTGGACAAAATGGCATATGATTAATAAATCCATTTAAAACATTAACAGAATGTACTCACAATGGTTTTTAGTCCATAAAAAAATATTTAGGTACCCTGTGTAGTTTTTGAAGACATTTCTACCAACTGCTGAGGGTCAAAACATTTTATCTTGAGTCTCACATTTTATCTGTGAGACTCATGTTTTATAGCAGCTCGCACTATGAAATGAAAATCCCAGCGATTGCCACACAGTTAAAAAAGTTCAGTGATAAAACGCTGGTGCACTGTAGATCACCTTTCCTTGCCTCAAGCTGCTTTGCACCTGACGGTGCATTCTGCTACTATTTTCCATTGTTTGGTATGGAGGTGTTGGGTTGACCTCATTCTGCAGTGCAGTTGAGGGCAGCAGAGAGGCACCAGTGGCAGGAGGAGATAGTAAAACACTGAGTGAAGACCAACTGTGAAAAAGTGTAAATATTTGTGAGGCTCATCCTCAGTGGACAAAGCTGAAGTCAGAGAGGATGACAGTAAAGGTGGGATTGTTTTTAACTGAACTAATAAAACTTTCTCAGTACAAGTGGCCACAATATTTGAATATGTCCTTTTAGTTTGCAAAAATGTACCTTGAATTTTCAAATAAGAATGGTCTCAAATAATGCAATTTAAGACTTCAACCTCATGTAAAAAGAAATGTCAACTACTAAATTTAAATAGAGGTTTATAGATGTTTTATGAGGTATGTTATGCAGTGAGCAGTTAGTTACAGTATGTGATTTGATAAGAAATATTGCACATAAACAAAACTGTTTGTTAGCAGCACCCCAGGGTACATTTAAGCTCTGAGTAAAGTTAATGTGGAGGAGTGAAAAAACAGTGACTTTTATACATAGTGTCATGGTATAAAAAGGGATATACCTTCAGGAAAAAGAAGGGCTATGTAATAAAGTCTTGGTCTTGGACACACTGGACCCTATTATGACACGAGTCAGAGGGGTGTCAAAGGCCCGTGTGATTCTTCCCAACAGCTAACGATTCTAAATCACTACTATTACTGTTTAATTAGTGCAGCTGCGGTCACACGCCAACGATCAACGAAGTCTATAAAAGGTTGTGTACGTACATTCGAGAGAAAGAGTCAGGGAGAAAGAGACACAGACACTGAAGAATGCAGATTGTGTGTGCGTGTGTATGTGTGTGTGTGCAAGTGTTAATTTATGTGTGAGAGTTTTTCTCAGTGATTTCTCAAGAGCATTGTCTCTTAGCAAAACCCCATTTGACAAAGTCTCTTACACCATCTCTCTTTCTTTCTCTCTCATATACACATACACACCAACACATAGAGAGCTGTCACACTCAACAACAGCCACCAAACCTCATCTTGACAAGGTCTCGCCCTGCTCACCAACCCACCACACACACACACCGTCGGAATTATTGATCAATCACTCACTTTCTGAGTCTTTCACTTTTTTTTGTCCTTTCAGCAGACATTCCTCAGGAGCTATACGTTTCTCTCGCTCTCTCTCTATCTATTGCTCTCCCTGTCGCCTCTATTTCTCTATCTGTCTGACATATAATATAATGCTAGGACAGCGAAGGTCTTCGATAGTATGTGTTGCGGTGGCAAAGGGTAACAGGGCCAACATGCAAGACATCTATCATCCTCGAAATGTGTGTGCGTTGGTTTCTACATGCGTCTACGTGTGCACACAAAAGCACACAAGACTTTGAGGGTATTTGTGTGCATGTCGGCCTTTGAGTTTATTGATTAGACCGCAGATCCGAGCGCTGCCAAACCCACAGAGAGAATGCATAACACACACACACACACAAGCATGTATATACAATTGCACACATACACCACAGCCAGCCCCGCCAAATATGACAATATGCAACCTGACATTTAGATATGAACAGATCAATGGCTGGAACAAATAGAATAAGCTGTCTTGATAGGTCTATGTTAAACAACTGTGTGTGTTTGTGTGTGCTTGCGTGTACGTGTGTGTGTATGTTTGTGTAAGTTCTTTAATTTATTTACCAACTGCTTTTTCCAATAGTAAAGGGTGATTTTTCAATTTGCACACGTAGTATGCATATCCATAACTCGTATTAAATATCCATCTATCCATCAAGTTACAGTAGGTCTTAGTCAGAAACCGGAAAATACAACAATTCAGATTCACTTCACAAACATGCGCTCTGCATATTTCTTACCATTTACACAATGCACTGTTCATAATCTGTTTAAAAAAAGTTGCGATAATGGGATGTACCTGTATATTGAATAAAGGTATTCTACATTTCCAGGACAAAAAGCATTTTAATGGTCCAAGTAAAAATAAACTCTAACATGATTAGTACTAAGCTCCCCACTAAAAACATCAATGACTGGGTCACATTAATAAATGTTCAATAAGCTTCAACCTTGAACCATTAATGGTCAGTCAAACCTTGACTGAATTCAAATATCTTTCTGATAGCTAAGGGAACTTTTTTTTATTTTTACATATTTTTTGTGTTGCAATAACGTCTTTGAGGATGTTTCCATCACCTCATCAGTGCATATGCTATGATTTCATACATAATTGTGCAGTTAAACAATAATGATGATGAGGAGGAGGCTTTTGTATATAGAGGAATGTAGTTGACAAACAGAAGTGCTGAACAACAGTTTTACATCTATATACCTTAAAATACAACTGTTTTTGTTAGCAGGCTTCTAAGAAGTAAATTTTAACCAAACAGAATGAACTCTAACAATAATTAACCATGAATATAAAGTGTAATTCACTGCTATCTAACACTGCATGCAACCCTTCCCCGAGAGCACTATTTGTTAAATATTATGTACTCCTACTTCACAAAAAAGTCACTGGGGTTACAATAATAAAAATTTAATGAGACGCTGTACACTTAAGATATTTTATGCATCTGTGCAGGGCCCAGTAATTCCAAGAAATGCTGTTTACTCATCTTGATGCAATATCAACTTTAAAAGTATAAATAAGAGCCAAAATAACAGACAATCATCTTTAAATTACAGGCTTTTATTAGTTTCTGTAAAACATCTTTACAACAACTGCAGCAAAAAAAGAAAAAAAAACGCATTACCTCTGTAGCCCAACTGATGAGAGGTCATGTCAGTGCAGAGAAAAACAGGGCAGAGAAGAGCAGAATACAGGTGAATTAAAAGATTAACCTGTGCCCTAAATGTCAGAAAGCATACCAACTGAAATTGCCTTTGGCAAGGTCAGATGAGAAGTCCCAAAAGGTTGGCCGTGTGCGTGTTTGTTTGAGTGAGAATGTGAGCGAGTTGGATGAATCAACAGGCAGAGAGAAAGACAGTTTGTATACGTTTGTGTATGAACTCTTGAGTGTTTTTGATAGAGAGGGAGAATGAGTGTGTGCGTGTCTGTGTGTTTTCGTGTGTTGACCAGTGTGCTGAAGTGAGCAAGCTCTGCTTCTCCAGGTTGACTAATCTTTGACCCAATATAAAATGATTCCTCTACCTCTTTTCATCCGTCTGCAGTCAGTCCAATGGTCCATCTGTCACTCTACCCCTCTCCCTGACTGCACTATATGAGAAGTACACCACAGGTCAATTGTTCATGACACCATATATAACTTTATCTTCAAGTGCCAATAATACACACAAGCACACACATACACACAAACCACTCTGTATACAGTATAGATTCATAACCAAAGGCTCAATCAGGCACAAAATAAACTCAGGAAAATAACTAAATAATATATATATATAAAACAAACGGAGCGACGGTTCATTTTACAAAGACATATACAGTACTTGCACCCAAAAGAACAAAGCAACACAACTGTTCCCTGCTATCAACAAAGCACACTGCAGTTTTCTCAACATACATTTAATTCACTCAGGCAACTCACCTGAAGTATCTTATCTAATTGTAGAATATGTACAGAATTTATCTTTGGCGTCAAGGCTCTGACCCCGTCACTCCCCACAAGGAAACATTGAGGCCTTTGAATCACTATATGAATGGCAGCAGCTGTAGCAGCAAGCAACAGCATAGCTTGAGTGGGCGGTGTGGCAGCAGGCATGCGGCAAAGTGTAAATGGAGCACTGACAGCACAAGTTAACTATCATGATTATAATGGTGCATTGGATATCTGTTCCATGTGAGGGGAGTATGCTGTGTGAGAGGAACAGTGACTCACGTTGGTCTGCCTGAACCAGCTCGCAGGCTTCACTTCATTAAAAAAATGATAAACACTTTATTATTTAGGATACGTTTGCTCAGTATTCAGTGATAACATGTTTATCTCTACACAACACATTCAATTTTTATGGTTTTCAAGATTCAACCCATTCAGGTGTTGTCACTGTTAAAAAAAAGGGTAACTTGTGCTAACCTGTTCTCCAATTTAAGCTGCTGTTCAACAGTGTAGTTCATTATTTTTAAAATCCTTGCTAATGTGGATGCATAAATTATAATTTCACAGAAATTATGCTTTTGGGATCTGTTGAAAGAGTCTTAGATTATTAGCACATACAATTTTTGCATAAAGGGTCACTGTAAGTCATACTCTTGCATAAAATGAATAAGTAATCAGTGTTGAAGTAACAATACGAGATTAAGCAGTTACCACTGGAGAGAGAGAGGGGTCAAATTAGTGTCACAGGATGAAGAGTTGGCATTAAAGTGAGTGAGCAATGAAGGGAATAACCAGCTGTACATGGTGGAGAGCAGCAGCTGTTATGGTCCTCAATTACACATCTGATCTGGCCTCCAGGGGTTGAAGCATATGCTTAAGTTGTCCATCGGAGGAGCTGACCCCACTGAACACTCGTGTTTTACAGGTAATTCTGGAGGCTAGTGGTAGCTTGACATAATTCAGGTTATTATAAATCTATTTAATTAAGATTTTTTTTTTTCTTGGTTTTAAATGATGAAAAGACTTTAACATTATAGAATCATCTGAACTCGCCTCAGAAATATTGTAAGAGAATACATCAAACTGTGAAATTCAGATACTAATTACATATTTAAAATTAATAAAATAAAGAACATAATTGATTCCTAGATATTGCTCTTTTGTTAAGATAGTTTTGATACTGTATTTCTGAGAAAATTGTGCCTTTCTTGTTTTGATCCGACTTAATACCCTTTACAGCATCACCTTTGCTGCACTGTGATACTGAGTGGCCATTTTGCACCAATTGAACTCTTCAAAAAGAGGAAAAATGTTAACCTTATAAGCCAATTTTTAGTTTAAATGAGTGCATACACGGTAAAATCCAGCACCAAGGGAGGAGAAGGAAGACGTAGTAAAGTACTGCATCATAATGGTTTAACTTTAAAGATAAAGGTAGACACATCTGAGTTTTTTCATGCATTATCTAAAAATCTGGATAGACACCACACCACAATACCAACAACAAACACATACAGTAAACTATTTCTAAAAAGGTGCGGTCATTGCTACATACTCTATGTTTATAAATCAAAATTGAGATTTTTCTCTTGATTTACTACTTTGCTCATCTGCCTGAATTTATCAAGCATTTGGGAATTATAGATTGATCCTTAGAGGCTGAAGATTGTCACAGGATTTAAAGCTTTCAATCTGCTTTCCTGACCAGCACCATCTATTAAATCATTTGATAAACATGTAGCATATGGAAATGTCGAACCTGTGTAGTCTTTATCTTCTTCAAAGATAAAGACTACATTTCTACATTTCTTCTATTTACATTTACATAAACAGCAAAAACAGTGCTGCATGGAACAGATATAAGCCATTTAAAAGCTGATGTAGTGCACTTTGGTTTTAGCTCAATTTTGCAAAAAAAATTCTCTATTACAAAACCATTTTTAGCCTTTACCTGTGCATAAGTACCGTGTCATACACCAATAGCGCTACATTGAATCTACAGTGTACCTACTGAGACAAATTAAATGATGTTATCAGACATTTCAATTACACTCATTCACAAAGGAGAACTTGTTCCCCTTGCTGAGAGCATGGGGGACGCTTCATAAATAAGTTATTAAACACAGCTCTGACACAACGAGCCTTCTACAAAACCAAAGCCATGGGGTACTGTGCCCCAAAATCCAAGCAAAGATGAGATAATAGATCAACTGACCCTAAAGCCAGATTACATCTTCTGCCCTCCCAATTATCAAATAATTTTATTCCTCTATTTCCTGCTGGGCCCTGTGGGAGGGAGCCTATTTGACCCTGAGCCTTGACCCTTTTACAGAGATAAGAGGGTGAGAGGGAGATAACATAGTCTGCAAGTGGGCAAACATGTGTTCAAGTGCTGTTATTTGTATGTTTGTGAGTCTGAGAGCAAGAGAGAGAGAGATGGGGATAGAAAAAAATACAGTGTTATCAACACTGTATCAAACAGTAAATGATGGAAACAATGAAGAGAAAATGAAACCAAAGTGGAGGTGAATGAAGAGAATAGAGGATGAAATAGAAAAAGAGAGGTGAGATAAAAAAGAAACCCCAAGGCAGCAGGAAATGAGCTGCCTGTCCATGAATTACGACCTCCCTTGTGGGCCAATCAGTAACAAATATGGGACCAGCTTTTGGTGTGCAATTGCAGCCCTCCAAGAGGACTAATCAATGCAGTTTTGAAAAATGCTGAAATAGAGTGGTGAAAATTAAGTGTTCAGCAAGTCGGTTCAAAATCCAATCCAAGCTGTCTCAGATATCACATGTGACAGACGGACTAATCAATAAAAAAGAAAATTAATGGGTGACTTTCACTTACAGCAATAAAATAAACAAACAAAAAAAGACCCCACACATACACAAAACTAATGACTGTGAGCCCTCACTTGTGCACACAATAAATACACACACCTATGCAAATATGCACAGTTGCACATACACGCACACACACACACAGTCCTATTTCCACTCCGACCCATGGAAACCCCTGCTGTGTGTGTGTGTGTGTGTTTATAGTCACAGTATAACACAGTTGTCAGTTTTCATCATGAACAACTTCTCAGTTCCAGCTGCAGTCTGCAAGATTTAAAGGATTTATACAGTTGGATACTGAAAAAAAATACCATGTACAAAACTGAAATGAAACATGCCCATCCACACTGTCAGTGTAAAGATCGCATTCATGGTTACAAAGAAACCAAACTGTTGCCTCAGGTGTAGAACTCACACACTTCGTCTGCGCAACTATCTTGCCCGATCTCCTCCCTAAGTAAAAAAAACCAAACAGAATGCATTAACAGTGTAGATATAATATTATCCTCTTGAAAGCTACTATGTTGTTTGTGCCCATTCAGCCATGCACAGTAAGAGGGTTTTGGAAAAGGAAGCTTTCTGCTTTACTGTCAGCTGTTAGCAAGGTACTGTACTTACAGCAACTCTGTGGCTTCTATTCAAACACGCCATGCTTTTATCTGCGTCTGTCTTTCCCTGAGTCTCCCATCCATGATCATCTCCCCGTTTGTTTCTCTCACTGTACTCCCTCTCTTTTTGCCTGCATTTTTCTTCTAGCAACTGCCCTTTTTCATTTCTGATTACAATGTGCTGTTTCTATATCTCTCCGTCTTGCCTATCTTTCAGCTAAGACAATACCAATTTCACATCTAATACATCTTCAGAAGCATAAATCCCATTAAGAGATGAATACAGGAATTACTAGAGGATGTAACAACACAAAACATGTTCCATGATCAAAAAAGCGGAAGCAGGGAGGAAAGAAAGGATGGAGAGAGGGCATTTAATTATTCTATTGTCTCTAAACACCACACTCTCACCACAAAGAACGTATAGTTTTGTTATATTTGTGAGTGCACATAAGGATTTCATATAATGTAATAAGACCCATAAAGAACGAACATGCGGGTGTGTGTGAGGGCAAAGGCAGGTAAACTGATAAAGGCAAGACAAAGTGATAGAGATGGAAACATGACGGTGGAGTAGTAGGAAGCGAAAGGATGCTTGTAGGGCGTCGAGTGCATGAGTAGCGTGTAGGTGAGGCGGAGTGTGTGTGTTTGAGTATGTCTCGGGGAAACAGCAGAAGAGAAAGAGACAACAGATAAGCCCATTGGCAAAAAAAAAAAGTGTGATGACAAACACACATACACACACTCTCACAAAAACACACACATGCACGTGCGTACACACACACACGCTCGCGATTCTGTATCATCTCTAAAGTACTTACTGGCATCCCCATTAGTGGCTGTACTAGTGGCAGTCAATAGCTCTAACCTTTGATGCTCACACACACACACACACCGTAATGATCTATTATCATTGTGCTTCCAGCTCCATGTGCACAGATAAAACCTTAATGTCATCGCACATCACACACACACACACACGCACACACACACACACACACACACATCCTGTTTGTTGAGATAAGACCATAATGCCACCTCTGTCTGGTGATAAAGTTCAAGGAGAGAACTAAAGCCAAGCCCTTGAAGTGCCCTTTTAACTCCACTGGAAAGTGAAAGGCAAATAATGCTATCTCTCTCTCTTTCTCTCTCTCTCTTTCTAGGTGTGTGTGTCTGTTTTTTGTGGATGCATGTATATGCACACAGCACATGTATGATGTAAGCCTAATTAGGCTTGTTTTGTCATATTACTGTGAGCTCAGACTAAATGATATCAGCCTGATAATGGCTTGAACAATCAGACATGGGGCTTTGAGAATGAAAATCAACATCTGGCATGACACCAGCTCTTTTTTTTTCATTCAGTGTTTCACCTTGGAAGACATTCTTCTGAAGTCACGACAAGAAGACTAGCATATCAGAACTTTTGTGCATTTTCTCACTTATTCTGACAACTTCTACCACATGTTCTCTAATGTTGATCCTTTGAAGCACGGAGCGCTCCCCTGTGCACAGCTGTAAAGCCAAAGTGCACACACTGAAGCCAAAGAGAAATGATGTTGCACTTTATTTCAGTGAACCTGCAGTCATTTGATTATCGCCCTCTGGTAAGGAGCATTAAACCAGATTAATTACACCTGTAGGTGCAATGTCACCCTCTACACATTTAATGTATGCTCTGCACCTACACACTTATCTTATTTCTTCAGAATGGAAAGGAAAAATACAGACAAGCCCAGTGACAATGAAAGCTTTCAGCTGCACTTTTCATTCATAAAACCATCATTATACACTCACCCCATACTCCACCCCATTAACATACACGAGGGGAGCAAAATATTAGGAACACTTTTCAATTTAATGCACTCCAGTACACCACCACCTCCACCCACTACAACCTCAATAATAAACATAAAGTAGAATTATCACCTTTTTGACAATGTCAACAAAACCTGAAATATATAAGCTTCGTAAAAGTAGAATTTATGGAAGAGCTGTTATATTGGATTGCAATAGATTGTGCAGGTGTACCTAATAAAGTGGCCGGTGAGTGTATACATAAACATTCATTGTTGGCGTTGCTGGTAGAACAGTGAAGTCGGTCCCTGGCACTTTCCTGAAATCTTCCAGAGTCAAAGGCAGCTTGCTACAGTATGATTAGTCGAAGTCCAAGGACAGTCTGCTATGTCTCTCAGGCTAAGTAATGGCAAGAACGTATGACTATGATCTCTTAATCTGACACAGTAACCATCTTAAGAGACAAAAATATCATGTAGATTACTGTCAGGGAGACTTTTGTCATTTTGTTCATTTGAAAGATTCTGAAAATGTCCTGATATTAAGACAAATAAAACATTTAATCTGCTGTGATGCTATTATTAATGCCAGTTTGGCCTGGATACCTTCTACACAAATGTGTGTGTGTGTGCTTTCAAGGATTAATACATGTTAGAGCTATTGATTGATGTGTAAGTGTGTGTGTGAGTTTGATGTCACAGTCTAAATGCCACTTTACAGAAAGTAGAGCCTCTTAAATATCAAGACGCAGCGCTTCGCTCTGGAGGACAGATTTGCTTGTGTGTGTTCATCCTGTTTCATCGATTTTTGTTTTTGTTTTTTGCACTGTGTGCTTCCTCTAGGAAATAGTATTCATCTGCTTCCTCCCCATCACCACGTCTCTTTACCTTTTCCATTCATTCTCTTAACATTTTCACCCTTAAAGGTCTACATCACCCACCTATGTCTCTTTATCTATCCCTCCTTTCCGCCTTGCCCCTCTAAATCACTTTTCTGCTGCCCTCCACTAAGGGATGAATACAAATTTCAAGTTCAGAAAGGTCTGAGCCATGCATGTGAGTATTAATTGGGGATAAACTCAAAAACCCAGAGCAATTTGTATTGTAGCTGATAGGAAGTCTATCCGTTTTAGAAATTTTGTAAAATAAGTCACAACATTTATCAATTTAAATGTATTTGAAGACACTCTAATATCTGTTAATGCCTTCTCCTCTTTGTTTCCCAACTCAACCTGCCACTTTGTCCATCATCTCTTTTTATATCAGTATCCTTCTGTCCACCTTCTCCCTGTATGTCACTCCATCATAAACTCCTCCCTTCCATTTTACACCTTCATCACATCCTGTAATTACAAGTGTCAACATTTGCTCCTCATGCTCCATCACCAAAGCAAAGACGTCAAAGGAATGACGCATGATCTGTGTAACGCCAAGATGAACAAAGTTTCAACAAGTCAAGGATTTCAGTCAAACTACCTGCAGATCATCATGTTAATCACTGTCATTTTGTACCCTTCAATTTATTCTGAAAATGCCTGCCCAGCCAACTGCACTCTACAGCTGAGTGGTTAATGAGGGAAAAGTTCAGTAAAAGTTAAATGCAGACTGAGAATGGCAAAAAATGTTGGCCTTCACGTTTCAGTAAGCAAAAGAAAAAGAGGAAGCACAGAGAAAGAGAA
Source organism: Thunnus albacares (assembly GCF_914725855.1). NCBI lineage: Eukaryota > Metazoa > Chordata > Actinopteri > Scombriformes > Scombridae > Thunnus > Thunnus albacares. The sequence goes on along the minus strand of NC_058107.1, from coordinate 23,499,433 downwards.
AAAAAAATGACAGCATATTGAAGATTGAATTAAACCACACTGAACCACAGCATCATTTCCTTGTTGAATTTTCTCCAACTTCCCTCCATGTTGAAAGACATTGACATTTAATCAAATAGTCCCGAGATACAATGATTCTTTATGTAAGAGTACTCAGCATAATTAACAATTATCAGTCAGCCAATTTAAATCTACACCAAAGTTATTAAATCAAGATATACCAAGTATGAAGTACAATACTACAGAAGACTGAGCCATTAAAATAGTCTGAAATAAGACAAGAGAGAATGGTTCACATTGACAGAATGTTAGGATTAAGAGGATTAGATTTTACTTTTGTCTTTTATATTTCTGATTGCAAACTAACATCTCTTTTTTATTCTTAATATAATATAATATAATATAATATAATATAATATAATATAATATAATATAATATAATATAATATAATATAATATAATATAATATAATATAATATAATATAATATAATATAATATAATATAATATAATACAACATAATATAAAATGTGTCCTGCAGAAAATTCAGTTTTTTGACTGTAACTGACAGCCCACATTGTCTTTCACAGGCATATATTTCATGGCCCTTGGGACCAAAATGAATAAGAGGCAATTCATTATAAATTGTGGAAAATTCATGCACAGGGTGTTGATGAGAAAATACATATTCATCAATGGCAGTGGAGCAGGGCAGAATCAGAACATCTGATTTAAGGCTCCATTAGCAGCAGAAGCCTGCTAATCCGGACCCCTCAGGGATGATTGCAGAGAATGAATTAAAATGTATTTTAAAAGGTGATCAGATCTGTACAAAAATTGCCCATGACCAAGGAAATTGCTCTGCATAAGACAGATTTCACACATAAGAGAGAATATCTTTGAGTTTTGCTTCTTCACAATACCTGTAGGCATGTTTGATGTTATATTGTGGATAATGCTGTCTTCTGTATAATAAGTGCTCCGAGTGTAGACAAGATGTGTGGTGATGTTAAAGATTCTGTTTTCCTATCTCATCTGTGCTGTCTTCATTGAAATCAAAAGGCAGGGAACAATTGCTTTTTGGCATTTGAGCAGAAATTGGCTGAACTGACAATGGAGCACCAGTCTGAGATGTGTAACCAGAAACATCCTCTACCAAAGTCCATTGTGGCTTATGTCTCAATGCCTCCCCTCTTGGCCTGGATATTGCACTCACTAAATCTCTCATTTCACAATCTTTCTGTGTTTCTTCCACGACCCACAACATTATGTTAAATTGATCAATTCATTCAAGGCCAGCTATGACATCTGAAATGCTTATTTTGTCTTCTTGTTTGATCAAGCTTTAACAGCAAAATGTAGTATATACCGTACAATGCGCACATCAAAGAGAGGGGGTAAACCAATCACAGAACATCCACACAGCCATCCAGAATGCCAATTTCTGTCATCACTCCTATAGTAACCACTGCACAGATGCTGATTAAGTGGAGCTTTCTTGAACTGTTTGTTTGCATAAAATATGATAGAAATATGAAATGTCATTCTTACCTCATCACATAATATGGGATGAACTACAAAGAGGTACCTGCATGTGTTTGCTGCAGGTGAAAATTATGAAGGAGACCAAGTTACGGTGATGTAAGTACCTTTGCTGTCGCTTGTTATTTTAATGGGGCTGGAGTTTTTTCTGTGCCCTCAACGAAAACTTTTTTAATTTTGTAAAAATAACAAAGGTTTAAATTTCTGATAGCAATTGCTGTAGTGGATACTGAGCAGTCTTAGAATATGGAAAGTAAACCCCTGGAACATGCTTCATTTTGTGAGAAAGACTGTTGAAAGAAAAGCTAAATGAGAAATTGCACTGAGTTACAGAAGCTAGTGGAACACAGGCTAAGCTGACGTGACCTCATGACTTCAGCTCTCTATAGCCACAAAGTTTGTTTAAAGCTGTGCAAACTACTCACTACATTTTTTCTAAATCTATATAAATATTTATATGTCCCTTCGGAGCAAAGAAATAAAATACTAATAACTAACTCACCATGTGGTCACCAAGAAATGTGGTGACTCTTTGACCTGTTTCATCATATGCAACTTAAATAAAGAAGGCCATGTAATCACACACACACACAAAAGTAGAAGTAAGACTCTATCCTAATCTGAAGTGGATCAATGAAGCATGTTTACTCATTTAAAAAACATTCTCTGGTTGTATTTGTGAAAAATCTCGTTCGCCAGCCTTTTCCCAAATGAGCAGATATGAGTTGAGATAATTAGTGACTGCCAGAGAAGACATAAAAACCATGCTTCTGGGACTATCCCAGCCGAAGCCGCCGTAAAGTAAATGAACACATTCATCATAGACCCTCATATGTGATATTTCCGCTTATTGTACTTCTGTGTTTGTAGTACTGTATTTCCTCAGTGCATCGAGATATTCACATTCTGTTTTTCTGCCATGTAGCAGAATCCTCTGCCCACTCTCACACCAAACTTGGGATCAATCAGAGCTTGCATTATGAAATTACATGAGTTCGGATGTATCATCTCCCATTCAGCCTGGCTTTATTTTGCACAACATGAAAAACATTGTTGTGCTTTGTTCTACCTCCAGTAGGGGTATCTCTATATTTTGGGTTCCTTCCCTCTAGGCTAATGAGTAGGAAGCGTTATTAAGGCCATTAAAAATCATAGAGTATCATGCATTGGAAATATAACCTAATCTACAAAAATAGCTGTATATTTAGGGCTCGAGCACGAGCGTGCTCAGGTGTGGCCAGAGGGCTCCATAGCACCCCCAATACCAAGGCCATTTTGGAACAAAGTTTCTTTGATGTGCATGAAATTCAGTGGGTTCATTTCTACCATTATTTTCAACACAAAACATATTTTTTCAATTTTTTTCACTAAACAGGAAGTCAGCCATTTTGGATTTTGTGTGTCAATTTTAATTTTACAAACAAATGTTTGAAGCCTTTACGATGCACGAAAACACACAAAACTTTGCAACTATGTTCGAACTACTAAATATTTCAATTAGTATCACAATTGGGCTTGGGCATGGCATTTTGACTCTATGGCGCCCCCTAATTACTTTTAGCATTTTTGAGATGTTAGGGGTACTCGAGTGTTGAAACTTGATAGCACCACCTACTGACAGGTAATCAGTCTTATTTCACAAACATCATCCGATTTACATGAAAATTACATGGTGTGGTCTACACATGATATATAGCAACATGACATATAATTAGTGGTGGTTCTTTAGCACCATTAGTGGACACAGGAAGTGATAATTATCTCCTACATGCAATGTCCAATATTCATGAAAATGTATATCCATGTCAGATGCCCTCTGGTAAATGTATTGCTGTATCATGTTGCTCTGCAATTACAACACTTCATCTGCAGCACATCCCAGCATGTGTGAAGGAGCGAGGGCTTGATCATCACTGCTTGCAGCTTTAATTTCAGATTGTATTCCACCAGACTAAGTAGTGAAGGGTGTAGTTTTTGAATAAGTTTAACTCTGGAACTAAATAAAATATATAAACATTATGTTTATTTGCAAAAACAGACCTTTGAATAGACAAACAATCTTGACTTGAATACTATCAGCAGCACCATTTATACTATTTCTGGCTCAGTGAGTGATTGCATTTGCATGATTGTGTTCAGGATGTATGTTAGCATGTGTACAAGGATGTTTTTTGTGGTGCTGGTGATGAGGGAGGAAAGGATAAAGTTTGGTCAAAGATATATTAAAACAATATTCTGTGGGTTCCTGAATGGATTAACAAATATATTTAACAATACATGTATTTGACGCGGGTTAATGTCAGATTGTTGGATCCCACATAATGACAAAAATCCATTTGACATAATTAATATAACCACGAACATACTGTACATTTTGTGACACAAAATTGTGTCTGTGTACAAAAGCATGTGACATTTCTTCTCCGACAAATACATTATTTTTAGCAACTGAGTCTTTTCTTCCCTCTCGGTCTTTGTGTGTGTGGCATGCCATGTCATACGTGTCTGGACTGTTGTCCTTGCAAGTAAACACATTTTCCACTTGCAATGCACCTGCTATTCGGGCATTAATTATTTGTTCTCTTTGGCGCAGCTGTTGTAGACACTCATAGATGAAACCTTGAATGTCAGACCTCTATCAAAGCAAGACATACTGCTCACTGGTGTTAAACTTAATGTGTAGCTTTGACTGATATGCTTACTTCAGATTTGAATTTTTCTTCATCTGGTGGTTCTGTTACTTTGCAGGAACTGCTATAGGGTTTAGGCAGACAGGGAAAGTTTGTACCTGGCAATCAGTGCAATATAGCCAGTAGATACTAAGCGGGGTGATGCGCTACAGTTTAAACTGACACTAATCAACAAAAAAAGCTTAAGAAAAGCTAGAGGTACTGGTGTGAGAGACAGAGAAACCGAGAGAGAAAGAAACAACAGAAAAAGTACAAATCCTGAAGCTATGACAACAGCTTTTTTGAAACATAGCTCCCAGCAGAGCCACCCACCCTGACTGTAACAACAAAATTCCACCCACCAAGTAAAGAAACTTCCCTAAGTTCAAAATGCTTTTTCTCCAGGCTATTCCTGATAGAGGAGAGGAGCATAGATCACAACGCCTTTATGTACCGTTTCTGTGAGTTTGGGGAACTGTCAGCAAAAGAAGAATTAAACAGACCTAGGACATGATCAGAAAGACATAAATAAAAAGCAAGCTGTCCCAGGTTGGTTTTACAATTCATGAAGTGACTAAGCCGCAGCAAGAAAACAGCCGATCCAAGATGTATTTAAATGTATATGCTGGTGTTTTCTTATTATGTAGAATGTCTAAACGTACAAATAGACTATATATACTCTTGTCTTTCCTGCATGCCATATACTTGATATCATTTTTGTCTGTGTCAAACATTAATACCATCTTTATAATTTGAACATTCTCTGGCTCTTTTCGTCAGGAAAAAGATATTGGACAGTGATGAGTGCAGGCTTTACTTAGGCAAAAACTTCTGCAGTGGATACAGCCGTATTCATTGAATACATTATTCAACATGTCTTACACAAAATATTTCCCTTCATGTTTCATTTGCGACATCTGTCATCTTTGGAATAATCTCCAGCTCGTTTGATGGTCCTTCAAGTAAGAAATGTCAGTTAAAGAGAAAATAGTCTCAAAATGGCATCGTTTTAAAACTTTAACGCTTTGAGATCAAATGGCAAAATTCATATTTTCCACTTCTTTGCATATGTGTGTGTGTATGTGTTTGTGTACAAGAGAGAGAAAGAGATAAACAGAAGACTAATTCTGGCTGAGTAAACTCTGAGTCATGGCAATTTCGTCTAATTTCCGAATACTAATACTTTTGTGCGTATAACATTCATTCACTCATTATTTGACACTACTTCTGCCAAGAAAATGTATGAGTAGAAAGAAAAAAGCATTGACTGAAACACAAACGGACAAAGCAGTGTTTGTAGAAATACATCGTCAACGGTGTCTGTTGTCTTACAAATGAAAGCATGTAAAATGGCTGCTCTTCTGCTGGCAGCACGCTGTAAGTAATATTCTCTGCGGTTTGTTCTTGGTGTACTATAGGATTCATTGGTAATACTCTCCTCAAATGCTATTAGGCATTGACAATGCCGAAATTTAGAAATGCCATTCATCGTCCTTTCCAGTACCATAAACTGCAGTCACTCTTATTGTCCCAACAATATATCACCCACACAGCAAGATCATAGTCACTATGTGTAGGTTTTATGCATAATTCATTGTTAGAGTGTGAATATGTATGACTTTATACCAATGCTATAGGATTACTGTATATTACCTCTTTTTTCTGCTTCGTGGTCCAATAACTAAGCGTCTAAACCACGAGAAAACCTCACAGCAGCAATTGGAATGATTTTCATTTTTTTAAATTCATCATGTTATTGGTCCTTTACAAGCTGAGGAAGTCCAGGGAATCCATTCATAACTCATGACAAGTAATATTTTTAATAAGACAATGGTCCCAGGGCAAGAAACCCACTTTGCTCTCCTGTCTACATGAAGTGGGCGGAATAGGGAGATGTATGTACTCTTGTTGGCACTCACCCACATGTACTAGACTGAAAAAAATAGGCAACAGCGCAAGAAAATGTTAAATAATGCAGGGAATTTAATGAGCATGTTGGTCCTGAGTGTACATCTATGTGCTTGTGTGGTAAAAAACATGGATGTACATGGTGGAAGACATTCTGCTGACAATCCTATATTTCCCACTGGGCTCACATCAAAACAAGGACATAAAACCCACAAATCACAGAAAAGCAAGGACAGAGACTCACAATAAAGTCACAATAAGGGAGAGATGGGCCAACATGCTCAAGATAACTCTTATCTGCCATCAGGGTATGGCTCAAAACCGTTCTTCCTTACATTAACAGTGTTCCTTGTGAACTCTTTTATAGATGCGGCCATCAACTAACATAAGTCACTGTGTTAGTCAATCTGTCTGTCTAAGAGAATCTGTCTCTAATAGACCCAGTGTGTAAGATTTAGCTGTGAGGTTGCAGATTGAAACCAACTGAATATCCCTCCCTTCCCCCTCCCCTTCCAAGCATGCAGGAGAACCTACAGTTGCTGCGAAACTCACAAAAAACGTGAAATGCCCTCTCTAGAGCCAGTGTTTGGTTTGTCCATTCTGAGCTACTGTAGAAACACGGTGGTGCAACATGGCGGGCTACGAGGACCCGCTCCCTATGTAGATACAATGGGCTCATTCTAAGGTAATGAAAACACAACAATTCTTATTTTCATGGGATTATACAATAATGAAAACATATTTATGGATATTATATTCCATTTCTGCCAGTATGTCTGCCAATAGATCCCCCTAAATCTTACAAACCGGTTCTTTAAATTCAGGTAGCACACTCCCCCTCCCCTCCCAAAAATGTTACACATGAACTTGAATCTTTTATCCTCATAAAATTGATTAGAAATCACACACTAGCTCTGTCTTCAAACATAGTTATTAGCACACAATCAACAAGTGCAGACTGTTATTAACCCAGGACTTGTCACAGCGGCTAAAGAAAGAATAAGCAGAGATTTACCCCTCCCTGTTGGCAATTTATAACAAATTACACTACGTGCTTGTTCACCAAATCTACCCTCATCCAAATCCCTCCTTTATATGTTGATTACTTTGTTCCTTATTTTGTTCATTCATTTCATTTCTTCCAGTTCTTACACTCTGTTTTTAATCATTCTCCATTCTTGAATTGCTTCATTTTATCATCCGAACAAAATGATAAAATTTATCTGTCACTGCCCTCCTGAACATGAGGCGTTTTTGATCTGATGCCCTTGTTGGTGGGACGACATAATCTGTGACTATCCAAAACTGCCTGTCATCACTTTAGCAAACATTTGGTTAGGTTTATGCAATAGCACTACTTGGTTTAGGTTTAGGTCTTGCTTTTTCTCTCCCTCCTCCCTCCAGTATGTTTGGAACAGATTTCTGTTCACATCTAATATCAGGGCCTAATGCATCTGGATGGGAGGTACTCTCTTTGACAAATGACCTCACAAATAACTGATAGAGAAAAAAAAAGGGTCCCAGCCATCTCTCTCTCTGTATGCGTGTGTGTGTCTCTGCATGTCTCTTTGCCTGTCTGTGTCTGTCTTTCAGTCCTCGTATCTGTCTCTCCCTCACCATCTTTCCAAGGATAGAGACAGAGAGAGAGAGAGAAGGAGAGAGAGATGCGATCATCAATCTTATCCACCAATCTTTACCATCTCCCGACACTTCATCTCAGAAACCCCTCTCCACTCGATGTCTGACTAAATTAGATTAAATGACTGCTTTGTCAACCTTCCCAAAGGAGAGAGAGAAAAACTCTTGAAAACTAATTTGAGTTCCAGTCACACACTGAAATGGAGGCAGACACTTCCACATTATATAATAGCTAAAGCAATTTGCCACACCTATTGTAGATCAGATCTCACAGAACAAATGAATGAGTGATAATGAGGATGCATTCAATCACCAGTTTCTGATTGTTTTGAGTCTTTTTTTCAGTATTTTTTTTTTCATTTCATCAGAGACCTTATTATTTTTAGACTTTATTATTTTTATTTTATTTTCTGTTTAAAACCAGTGCCTGCTGTTTTGGGGTGGTCAGTGAGGTAAATCCTGTGTAAACGGACACAGATAATGACCACGATCTATTCGAGTTTTGCCATGTTGGTGAAATTGGACTAAAAAAAAAACCTTAATTATTGTTTTCAAAGCTATTATTTATGTGTGTCTCATACAGAACTGGCTTCATGTGAAAATAATGCTGGTTTAACTTGTAACACAAATAAAACAAATACAAAAGATAAAGTGGTGTCAATTCTACTGTAGCATCCCCTATAAGGAAAACAATGCACCTGCAGGGAATTATAGATGAAGTGGGCTCCACACAAACAGGAGCTTATTTCTGTAGTGTATTATAGTTGGTTATAGTTAGGTCAGTTATTATAGCATTTTATTGACTTCACTAATAAGATATGAGGATGCTACAATATTGCTAGAGAGGAGTCCAATAGTGCAAGGACACAAGCATTCTGACGATCACACAACACTTTCACAACACTTATTTGAAAGAGAACATAAAGCTTCTATGCACTCTATACATTGCCTCTATACACTGTCTGTTGGCACCTATGTCCTCCTGAACCTGAACTTAGCTTTATGGTACTTACTCGTATTATTCTCTCCTGGCTAGATCCTTGCTTGTGTTGCATTAACTCTCATGTGTATGTTACTTTGGATAAAAGCCAAATGAAATTGTAACATTGTAAAAGCCAGTATTTAAATAATTTCTGAATCCGTAGTTCGTAAATGTTGATTGGACTGTGTAGAATGATTTTCTGGCTCAGCTTTGACCTTCCATACTTACTTAGGGTAAGTTTGTTTTGGAGTCCTTCTGCTCTCTAGCGGTCAAAAATCACTCAGCTTTAAATATTTCCATAGCACGTTCAAAGTGCGCAAGACCTTGAGACACATTGTCATAGTCCTGTGGCCAGCACACCGTACTGACTTCAGTGTGTTTCTGTGCTACACTTCCAAGGCTAGGACTACATGTACACACTCACACATAGCCACAGAAGTGCAATTAAACACAAATACTGACACTAACACACTCACAGACTCACAATAACACCCCATATTTCACCCCCTCCCTGTCACGCCTCCAACCAAATTAGATTGTGATTGCTCTTTCCGAGGTCACTTTTAATTAAACTGAGATGAGAACATGACACATGGGATTAAGCCCCATCCTACCACTTCAAATTATGAATTCATAACTAATGCTAGAGCCTATTGCTTTCAACCATGACCTCCATATCATTTATGTATAAGAGCAAAAGGAACTCCCCTAATTGTCTTCTGCAGAGATAAAGAGCAGGACTGTAGGGGGTGACAAAGTGTGTGTGAGTGTGTGTTTGAGTACGTGTGTAAGTGTGGGAAGGGGGCAGTTGAAACATATTGGTAAAGAAATATGTAAAGTTTAAGATATGTGTGTGTATATATATATATATATATATATATATATATATATACATATATATATATATACATGTATGTGTGTGTGTACTGTGTGCTATTTAAATCATTGTGTGTGACTGTGCACCCTAAACAAATACTTAACTTGACTTAACTTGACTTGACAGAGAGACACAGGGAGACCAATTTCCCTATCTTCAATGTAAATTTTTATGAGTGCCATGCCATGTTCAAGGCATCATGAATAATACTAAATTGGACTTGAAAGGAACTGCTGCTGTAATTTTGCTGATTTGGTTAATTGGGAGAAACATAAAGAGGATTACTTAAGTCAGCGAAAACATCCATGAGTCTGATGGCATGATTCATACATATGTGGCCATTTGAGAAGAAATGCCTTTTAAAACACATGTAATAGCCTAAAATACACAACTGTCAAGTAAAACCAAGACTTTTGTGTTCTATACACTGTATCTGTAGAAAACTGAGTTCTGACGAGTCTGTATATAATGCAATACTATATTAAAAAGGCAGATCCTGGCTTTGTGTTTTGTAGTCTATCTGATGATTTTGTTTTCTTTTAACCATAGTTGTGCACGTTAGTGTCTCTTTCTTTCCTCTGGAAGATAAGTTGCTGTGCTGATGTATTAAGTTAGATGATCAAGAAATCAATTCTTGCACTAACTAACACAATTCTTTTGTATTTCTGCCTGAATGAATTTAGTTGCACAAGACATGCTAGCCTCCCAACAAAAAGAAAAAAGTTACTGCATCTTAAAGGGATTTTAAAGTTTAAGATTTCTGACTTAATAAAAACCTTGCTCTCCTGTGGTGTTTTTTACTTTTATTAACTGCAAAATGTGGGACTGAAAAGCACACTCCTTACCTCAGTAATAAAAGCCTTGGCAGTCGCAGGGCTCATGAACAGCACCGCTCTGCGTAGTGTATCCCTGTAGCGATGCAGTTCCTCCACTCGCATAGTTCTGAACAGACTGGTGATCATCATGTTGATATTAGATTCCACCTTCTGAAGGGACACGTCCATTCCCTGCTGAGAGGTCCGATCCAGGAAATCCTCAATACCACGGATATCTGGAGAAAGAGAAATGGAGGGACAAAGGTCACTACATATTTCCCTTTAAATGGGACATACTGTATGTATTGTTCTGCAAGTATGGTGCAGAAAAATACCAGACACTATGGATGGCCAATGAAAAACAGGCATATAGTACTGCACATACACTTGCACATATACACATATTTAGAACAAATCTTAAGACCATCACTCATCATTGTACACTGTATTCTATTGCTGACTTGTTATCTCTCTCTGCATGAATAGACTCAGTAAATATTTTATTTCATGAGCCCTCGCTGGCAGTGATTCCTTGCTATCAGTGCTTTTGTATTACTCAGATTTGATCCTTCTTTGTATTAATATGAGCTAAGGCTCTTTTTGTAAGTACAATCCATCTGTCAGAACCGAATACCCTTCTTTCTAGAAACTCGAATGAACGAGGCAAAAACACAGACATGAAGACAAAAGCGTGTGGTGGTGACTCACTAAAAGTGGGAGGCATATGTTTTTGCCAGAAAAGTCTGTTGATGCAGATACTTTGGTCTATTGATACTGATAGACAAAACTATCAACACAACAGACATACACCAGCATTAAAGTTACAGTAAGCGACAGATAATTAAATCAGTTCTAGAAAAGTGTGTTTGTGGGTGGGTATGAAAGCAAATGTGTGCATGCCAGAGTGTACAGACACCATGTGTGCCTGTTGAGTCTGGAATGTATGAGTCTGACCTTGTCTACACAATTTATGTGTGTATCGAGTATACAGTAGGTGTGTGTGTGTGTGTGTGTGTGTGTGTGTGTGACTGCATAATGTAGTTGTAGCAGTAAAAACACAAGGAGTTCACTCTTTAGTCCTATGTACTGGCACAGAGTTGACCCTTATTTCTTATTAATTTGGCTGGATATCTCAATGGTTCATCTCTAACCCCACACATGGAAACTTGACCCTGAGTTCTTCTGTAGCTTGTATCCTCTGTGGGGTTCCTCAAGGATCCGTCCTAGGCCTGTTCTTTTCTCCCAATACATGCTTCATCTTGGTCAAATCCTTGTCAATCTTGTATTTTAAAATACAAGGTTGCTATCACCACTATGCTGATGACATTCAATCTTATCAACTGCTAGACCAAAATAAAACGGGTAAACTACAAAAACTGTATGGCCACTAGCTTTCTCCAGCTGAATTCTGACATGGCCCCCCATAACTAATAATTTGGACCACACTTTTTCAGTCTTACATGGGTGCTTTAATACTATTTATGTGACTCAAAACAGACTTTAGTTGGCTTTTGTTAACTTTCACTTTTTCACTTTGAACAATCAAATAGGGAAGAGGTTCTTCTGTTGTGTTTAATATCTGTGCTGTTAGAATGGGTGCATTAGCAATGAAAAGTGTCCCACTTTTTCTGAATCCACTATATATTCCTGCCGGGACACTGAGAGAACAAGTAACTCATGACATTGTTAAGTTTTCGATTAAAGCACCAAACCACTGTAATTATCTACAGTATATTAAGAGTTATTTTTGCATGATCACAAAAGCAGGATGCTGGTGTCAGTAGTTTCACTGGCTGGACTTTTCTATTCTTAATGAGGTACATAGCAGGTCAAGGTAATCCTAATTAAGGCACTTTGGTTGAGACCACTGCTAATGATGTCGGAGGATGTGAGTGCGTGTGTGTGTGTGTCTGTCTGTGTGGTTATGTAAAGCAACTACCTAATGATATATTTGATATGGAAAACGAATGACACCACCGTCATTGCCAGTGTCATGGAGGAGCAATTAACAAGATTGATTAGACTTGTTAAGGCCTGAGGCTGGTAGTGTGATTGCATCAATGGGAAATTTTGGAGGTTTAACAATGTATTAAGAGGAGAGACACCATGTTCAGGCACCAATAACATTACTTGCCCAACACCCTCACTGTCGTTTTTTTTATAGAAATAAAACCCATTCAGTTCATTTTCGCTTATCAGTGTCGACATTCATCAAATAAAACAAGCTCTAGTTTGTAAATTACTGAACGTGTTGTCAATAATTAGTCGGATGACGGACAGTACAATTATAAGCTGAAAGTGTCTACTCCATGACCATGGAGCAGCTGTAGAGTCGCAGCACAGAGTAGTGGAGTGAGACGTCTGTCCTCCCTCCTGCTCTCTGCTGTTAACACACGTAGTTGTTAGCGAGCAGCTGCTCTCATGTCTCTCTGGGTCTCGGTGCTTGTTTTTGCAGAAACTCTCCTGCTCTCTGCCTGCTCAGCCTGCTCTCATTGTGTCTCTCTCCGATGGCAGGCAAGCAGCTCTGGCTCTGGTTCTCAGCAGTGATCACTGGTCACCATTACTCACACGCGCTCTCCCTATCTCTCAACCGCACACTTGCTATGAGTGCTGAGCTATTCTGGAGCTACACTACTTGTATAACACATTTTAGTTAGAAAACATGTTGAAATACATTTTTAGGAAATCCCCTGATGCTTAGGCCTGATGGGGGGTTAACTCAGGCCCGGTGGGCCATTGGGCTTGCAATACACTGACGGAAACCCTGCATTACATATGCAGTCTGGAAGACAACAGCATGGCAGCCAATCTGTTTACAACAGAGTTTAAAGTAGCAACACACCTATGTGTATGTCTGTGCATATATGTGCATGCATTACAGATGTACATGTTTTACATTTGTTTGCACAATAGAGAGTAGAATGTGTGTGCTACATTTGCTTTTTATTAACTTAAAAGCATCTTTAATGTTTATAAAGATATTGTTTCAGTGGACCCATGTCACCTCTCACAGTTTATCTACTAATTGTGATATTGTTGTTTTATCTTTGTATCTACATTATGTGTTTGTGTGGCATGATGAGAAAGGTAGCTTGGCAAACAGTGACACAGAGATGGCATCTTTAATGACCAAACAATATTGCTCTAATCTTTCCAGCAGCACAAAGTTATCAAGCCAGTCAAATTTAATTACTATCATTAATTAGCAGTAAGATCAATTAGTAGTAATAGTAGTAATTACTGCTACAACTATATTATCATTGACAACACAATCATTATCACCAGTGCTGTGACTCCTAACGAGCTACATAACTCGTAAATAAGCTGTAATAAAACAGACTAACTGAGAGGCTCACACTGGTGAGTCTGTAGGAACAAAAATCACCACACAGTTGCCCATTTAACTGAGCTTCATATCAAAGATGTTTTTATTCCAACAAAAAATAAAATGCCTGTGCTTCAGTTTACAATGGCTCTGTCTTTCATCACAATAAAGGCAAAATCACATTCACTTTCCTATCCTCATCAACAAACACCATAGCAAACACAGTCAGAAAGATGTATGATTATGCACACACACACACACACACTATGATCAATAAACATTTTACATTGTCTGATTTATGTTCTCTCTGGTAAGAAAGCTTTGTAAATCAACAGAATCAAAAAAGCTTTTGTCACCAGAGCAAGAAGAAATTTAATCATGTAGAGAACCCAAAGAGCACATCACTTGGTTGCTTATTCTTGTTCTTGCATGTTATGCTTGTTCCTGTTTTTGTTATACATTACAAATTAATTTGTGCCGGTAAATTTTTCACCAACACACACTCACCAATATGCCTGTGTGTCTGTGAACTCTGCCTTTGTCTGTGTTTTATGTCATGTTTATATGTATTACTGTGTAGACCTCTTTGTCACCTTGTAGCCAGCTGTTAGTCTGCCTGTCAGCCATTCTCACTATCTATCTGCCTGCTTGCTGACTGACTGGAGGGTCAGTCTGGCTTTATTTGCCATCATCAATGCCTTCTCCACGCTGACTTATACAACAGGTTGTGTATCATTTTCCTTGCCACACTCTTAATAAAGAGCTTTAAAAAAAAAAAACTATTTCACTCCATATAACTAATTCAAACAGATACACAAAATAATGTATATGTAAATAACTTACACAAGCGCTGATATTTACCTATATACTCAGATTTTTATAGGCTGTAAGCAATCATCAAATACTTTGTCTAAACATTGCATTAAAGAGTGAAATCTGAAGGTCACACTCAAAGGCGAGCACATAAAATTCATAATTTCAATAACCCATGAGAAAAAATTACACTGATATTAAAAAGCTCAAAATAATAACATGATTAAATAGAATAAATGGCAATAGTCCTTAGAGATCTTCAGCAATGTAGACAGACATATAGAAGATATGTGGAGATCATGTTGTAGCAATGTGTGAGACATTCAGTGCAGGGGAGTTTAATGACCATCACTTCGAAAAAAAAAAAACTCATTGACTTTCAAACATGAACATATCCTGGTCCAATTTTACACATTAATAGTCAAAAGCATCCTCATTCCCTCCATCAACATTCGGTTGAGTTCCTGCCTCATGCTGTTCAAAGGACAAGGCTTGAGCATGTGCTCCCCACTGCTGAGCGGATCATTGACTGTCAGCTGCTTTCCATCAAGGAGCTTCAGGACACCATAGCGGATAAAAAAGACAAGTAAAATTGCCACTGACCTTGCCCACCCAGGCAACCATCTGTTTGAGAAACATTCCTCTGGGAGACAGTACCGGTCCATTAACACCATGATCAGCCATCATCTCAACAGCTTTTTCCCTAAGCGCTGTCACCTTACTCAACCACTCTACCCGAGTCTCCCATGCAAAGACATACCGTACATACTCACAGTCCCAGGCCTCTTCATCCTCATCTAATAGAGATGACTGCATTATTGCTGCCATGCTATTCCCTGTCACCTAAATGGTTTTTGCAACATTTGTAAAAACTTTTATAATGTCTGTATGACCCTGAGTCCCTTCAGGTTTTGTATATTGTGTCACCTCACATACCTTCTTTTAGTTTACAAGCTCAATGGTACATTAAGCCAACACATGACATTTGGTTTTCTTCAACTGCATTCATACTGTGCACTGCAATGTTGATTGTAAAATTACTTTTGTTCCAGAATTGCTCTGTTACATCTGCCATTCATTATAAAGAACATAAAAGAGATTTGAATGATATGACAGTTTGTAAAAGAGCTCCAGCCATATCTCTATGAGGATGAGTAGAACATACATATTCACATTATGCATACTGATTGCCCTCTTAGAACTCCCTCTCCCACTTTGCGATACACCGCTGTGGATTATTGCTTTCCAAGTGTTATACAAGTGGAACTGATTTTGCAAAGAAAACCCAATCAACTGGAATGGTACCCATAATTCCTTACAAAACAAGGTTAAGGTTTATACAGTTTAGAGCGTGTCCCTTTCCCCCATTTGTCAGGCTTCCCTTCGCTCCCCTCTGTCCTTCAAGTCCCTGGCTCAAAGTGAAAGCTAGAGTTAATGTAGTGTAGCAGCCAACAGCATGCAGGGATTTCACCTGCATGTACCAACCAGCTCAGTGAAACTCTGTGTTCAGAAACCTCCACTCCTGTCTCCCCTACTTGCTTTCCCCCTGTCCCTCTCTCTTTCCTTGGCTTTTCATCTGGAACCTCCCACAGCTTCCCGTTTGTTTTTTGTTCTCTTGGGCTGAATCTTCATTTTGGGTGTGTGTACAGTCCAGTGTTTTCCCTATAATTGTACAGGGCTGGTGGGCCACCAAGCCAACGAGAACCCCCACCAGGCCAAAAAAAATTTTTTTTAATGCCAAAACTAATGCCAAATATCCATTCATTCGGAAATCAATAGCGTTTGGGAGCCTCTCTGTGCAGCGCTGTTCGGAAACATGAGTCAAAATATGCTGTAGAAGAAAATATTAACATTATTCTTCAACACAATGTACATAATTTTAAGGCATTTCATACCTTTTAATAAGGAAATAATTCTGGGAAATCTAAATAAAGCATTTATTGCTCTAGGAACACCCCTTTAGAGGGAGGATAGCGAAGGAGGAGAAAACATTGATATGAACTTTGCACTGAGAAGAAATGAAATGGACCAACAGCCCAAGAGGTGGTTTTAACACATTCGGTATTAGATGGGAGTCCCTTGAGTGTGGAGCTCGGGAAAACATCAAACATCAGCAAATGAGATTCAGCCAATGTAACTCTGTGATTGTCTGTCAGAATCTCCCTGTTCCACTGTTCTTCTTTTCACACAACCTCTGCTTGACTTGCAAATCTTCCCCATCTTCAAATAATAGAGAAAATACCAAAGTTTGGGATTGTGTACTTGCACTTGACATCTGACTTTACAGTTTCAGGCCTTTCTCTTTGCCATATTTCTGCTCTGTTTCAACCTTGCTCGCTATGCCAGAGGCACTTAAAGCCTGGGCTTGTAACTTTTGTTAGAATGCTCAGGGGCACACCGTCAGAAGAGGTGAACCAGGCAAATGTTTGGGGCCCCCCAAAAAAATTTGGGAAAAGGGGACACATTTTGCAAGGATAACTCTAAGCCCCCTTAAACCTCACCATGACACTATACAGTGCACCGTCACTGCACCAAAAACCCCCTAAGTAGGCCCGTTCTAGCTACAATATGACAGCTGATAGCGGCCTTATTTTTTTTCCCTATTCGCATTCTGCGAAGACTCATGCAGCTCTGCCTCTGATTGGCTAGTACTTGTTGCCCTCCTTGGTTAGACTGGTTAGGTTTAGGCATGAAGAGTGAGATTGTTAGGGTTAGGGTAAATCAATCAGAGGCAGAGTAGGGGCAGGTCTTTGTAGAATGTAGAAACTCGTAGTAGATATTTATGTGTATGTATTCAATGACAATGATATAGTAGGATGTGGATTATTGTAAGATTCCATGTTACATTCTGTTTGAATATGGGTTGCTATAATTCAACAGGTTATGTTATAAATTATGTGTATGGTGTTTTAAAATCTTGCTCTATGTACTCCTTTTTTAACTTTGAGCACCTGCCCCTCTAAAGGTCTCTGCACGGCCCTGCATTTGAGCATAAGAACATAACATAACTTGAACAAAAGAAAGCAGAGATAAGTAGCAAACTAGTGTAAAATAACATGATGTCGTGGGTTGGTTTTCCTCCTGTCCTCCCCAATTTTTTGAGTCACCAGCTACCACTGATGTGTATGTAAAACCTAGTCTTGAGGACAGCAGACAAGCAGAGTGACCGAGTGACCAATCCACCTGTGTGCCGTGCCATTCTTCGGTAATGTATTGGTGAGTTAATTTTTCAGCAAAGTAAAGCAGTCAACTTAGGGGAAACACTGCAGTATCACTCATGAGATTGGCCAGAAGCTGTCCTATGTTGACATCATTGATGATTTTGCTTCTAAAAAATCTAAGACGCGAAAGTTTTGAAGATGATGATGATGATACCAATGCAGCTAAGTTCCTTAAATTAAAATAAGGTTTTTGCGTGTGTAAAAAGTAGCATTTGGTCTCATTTATATGCATCTATGCATATAAATAGGAATGAAGATTGACTGTCCATTGTTCATATTATAATGTGAGTTTTTTTGCTCCCATGGAATCTCTGCTGAGATAAATTA
The DNA here is from genome assembly GCF_914725855.1 of Thunnus albacares. NCBI lineage: Eukaryota > Metazoa > Chordata > Actinopteri > Scombriformes > Scombridae > Thunnus > Thunnus albacares. Next base: position 23,481,317 of record NC_058107.1, on the reverse strand, counting down.
GTTTTGCTCAAGTGGCAAGGCAAGCTGGAGCAGGAGTAAGGTAGAGTACGTACGTGCAACCTTGCATCGCTTTTCTATCCATTTATTGCCGGAGTGATGATTAACATGACAAATTGAGTCGAGGCCAAAGTACCCAGCAGAGAGAACATTTAATTTCAATAAATGGCAGTACAGGTACAAGTGTTTTCTACCGGTATTTTGTTTTTTTCACTTGTGTAAGGTATTGTTTTAGAAACATGATCTAGAATTACTCTTGTATTTTCTTTAATGACCAGAATACAGTATGTTGACTTCAAAAACTGCTAATGAAAGAGAGAATAGTGACTGAGAAAAAACACAACTGCCCTTTTTAGTCAGTGTTTTTTTTTCCATAAAGAGATGCAGTCTCAACAGTTATTCTCTCTTTGTAGTCTTTTAGAGACAGATATATTAAATATTAAACATCAAATTAAATTAAAATACAAAGTTTACCACACACAAAGTCACTTGGAATTTATGTTACATTATTTAAAAACATTGAATGGACATTAAACAATGGATATAATTAACCCTGCTCAATAAAGGGGAAAAAAGCATTTTAAAAGTATCATATTTGTAACTAAATGCCATTGTCAGGGTGGTGTTATTGAGGAGGAGAAAATTGATCATTTTCAACAGAAATGTATTAGTTTATAGCTTAGTAAAGCTGATAACAGTGTTTTTCTGTGCAACTGTCTCTCATGTAATCTCTTTTGTTCTGTTGTTAGATCAACATCCTTATCTCTTTGCTTTGTCTTTCCCCTTGGCCTTTATCTCTGGCTATCCTTATCCCTGCCCCAGGCATTTCACTGTTGTATGGCTCAAAGGCAGTGGTTCTTACATATGGACTGAGCCTCAAAATGGAATGCAGGCCTGTTTCCCTTAAGCCTGGGACAAGAGAATTAATTTCTCAGTAGAAGTTGTGGCTGAAAATGTTCAAGTACCCAGCCCTAGGGATGTGAACCTAAACTTTGGAAGTTTACCTCCATATTGGAAATAAAATACTTTAGGCCATAAAGTATCAGTAGTCTTCCTGACTGCCTATTGCTCTCTAAATCGTCTATTCTTTTAGATCAAAGTCCCTATCTCCATCCACTGCTCTTTTGCTTTATTTCCTTCTTTCTCTTCCTCTCTTTAACTCTTTTTTTTCTCAAAGCCTCAGGCTTTGCATTCTCAGAGTCCCCCACAGAGAGCTTAACCAACACTTATAAAAAACCAACACTCCATAAAAGGCTTGGCACCTTTTAGGTGTGCATCACCTTCTCCATCTCCCCAAATCTTCTCTGGCTTTTAATCCCCCCCACACCACACACACCCTCTTCACTGCCTCTCACGGACCTCAAGTGTCTAAACTTCTCTCTACTTCCCTTGGTCATTTCTTTCTTTCTATCCTCCTATTCGTATGACCTATTTTGATCTTGACCTTCTTATACCCTGAGCTGCTTTGACCCAGTCGAAACTGCAAATACTATTTGATGATCATTATTGGACTGAAAGATTTTAGGAGCAAGCATGTTTTTCTCCAAAACAAGTACTCTGGGATTCTAACCTTCAATGACCACTAGATGTGGTTGCATCACATTCTGGCTCTTTTGGGGCTGTTGGAGACAATGCATTATGAAATTTTCCATTATGACTGAGAAACCTCCCATTCTGACTGCAGTTTTGCGCCTGTGACTAAATACCTATATTTATGTTACATTTATATTACTTTAATATTTAATGGTGCCTCATTTGTTATTGACTTTGTGTTTTCATTTATACAGCAAAATATTGTTCTTGTTTACCTCACAGGAAAAAGATGCAATGAAAAGTGCTGCATACAGTAATTGAATTTAATTAACAAGTAAAATACAGCCACAAAATATCTGGTACCACCACATGAATGACCGGAAAATGTGTCAATATGCTTGTAAAACAAAAAAAAAAATGTCAGTAAAAAAACAATATTAGACAGTATTATAGATGTTTAAATTATGTAATTCTTCCATTGAAGAAAAACAAACAAAAAAACAAAACAGGAATGTTTAATTGGTATTGACTTTTGGCATGACTTGAGTATGGTATGTAAAAATAATGGAGAAAACAGTGTGTGTTGTGGTTGTATTGTATGTACTGGATAAAAAATAGGCTTTCTTACTTCTTACTTCATTCCTTTCTGGCTGGCTGCCATCTCTCTGCCTGACAGCCAACTCTAAAGTCTAACCTAAACTTGAGGGTATCTGCTATTTGGTTATCCAGAAAAACTTCTCAGGCTTTGGCCTATACATGTTGGGGTCTGCCATACCTCCATATCTGTAATGCTTTTAGATCCTTATATCCCTCCCTGCTTTGCTTTAGTTTGCCTCTGTCTCTTAGCGCTTTGTCTCACTCTAACTCAACCTTTCATTGCTATAGACATTCCACCTCCAGTGTCCTCCAAGGATATAAACCACTATGCTGGGGTTGCATCCTTTTGTAAAAAGGTTTTACACAATTTTTAGTTGTTTTTTCTGTTTATCTGCTTGCCTGACTGCCTCTACACTGCCCTACCAAATCTGCTATGCCTTCAGATCTCCGTCACTATCCCCTCTCTGCTTTACTGTTTCAGTTTTTCCTTTTATATTCACAATCTCTTTTATCTCGTTTTCTCTTTTGCTCTCTGAACGATTTTACTCTGGAGGAGAAATAAGACATGACCTCCCTGTATAAAACTTGTATCTATGGTGTTTGGCTTATGAGTGTACCTGTTTACCTCCATTCCTCTGAATCTGCCTTTATCATCAACTTTCCCAAGTCTCTCTTGGCATTGCTTTTATGTATTTTTTACACTCTCTTTCACCTCCCACCAGCCTTCCACCCTGCAATGTCTCTTGGATTCACTACAGCTAAAACAAGAAATCCATCCATCCTTCTATACATCCATCCCTCAATAACGCCTTGCTCTATTCCCCCTGTCTCTATAAACATCTTCATGCTTGTCAATTTCATGCTCTCCTCTCTCCATCTCTTCCTCCCTCACTCAGTGTTGTTCAAATATGGCAAGTCATCACTTCCAGGTAAGGTCCAAACAAACCATACAAAAGGCTTGTGGATTTACAGAGGTTCGGCTCATTAACCCTCTTTTCTTTTTGCTACCACAAGTCCTCTGTACCTATTTTGCCACAATAGTCTTGCCCATCAAAATATTAGCTGTTTGACATAACAGATCTATACCTGGAAACTTCAATGTAAATATAGTTCCAAGGGAAAAGATCTAACTGGAAAATTCTGTTATATGGTTTTAACTGCGTTTTCTATGTTTTCAAAGCCCGGACAGTTCAAGATCCGTCACCATATCTGCAGAAAATGCAGTCTCTCAAGTGGATAACCCACGACTGTGTTTCAGAAACTGCCTTGGATTTGTGACAACCAGCAGCGGTAATCCAGCAATTACAGGAAATAAGTTGTTAGCTCCATTTAGCCGCTAGCTCCGCTAGCCATTAGCACCACCTGCCTCGCCATGGCATCCACACAGCGGCTGTCAGCAGCTCAAACTGCAGGGATCAAGCCCAGCAAGTAATGCGAAATTGTAGATCAGTTAAAAAGACTTATAAATCATCTAAAACCAGCATTCATTTCCTATATTCAGTGAGGAAACTTTTAAAATATCAAGAATTATAATCAGAGTTTGGTGAGACACCAGATCACTGTCCGATTTGGCGCAACAGAAGTTGGAGACCTGTACTGTATTTTACGTGGAAATACTCGCGTCTTATTGGCTGACAGGTCTCTGTCAATTCTTCAATTGATGGGGTTACCAAACACTAGCTCACACAGTCAGTTGGAGTGAGCAAAAAATGGATATATGAAGATTTTTTACCAGTAAAGGGGTTGAAGGTGAAGCAATGGCACAAACAGGAAAATAAGGTGTGTAAATGTCTGTAAGAGTTCCAAGTTACGTGAACATGATATGAGCAGAATATAAATTGTATACAGCTAACATACTTTGCATTGCACCGTAGCCAGTTAGCCAGTTAAACTGTTAGCAATGATAGCTTAGTTGTGCCTCCCCTTGGCTAACAACACCAAACTAGTCTAGTCTCATGTTAGATAGCCAAAAGTTTTTATATTTTATCGCTCTGGTAGTCCTACAAAAAGTGAGAACATTTGAGGCACGTTTTATGACCAATCCAACTTTTTTTCTGATCATGTCATTTATTGATATCTAAGTTACCACAGCTTCCATAAAACAAGACTTTAGGCTGATAGCTGAGCTGATAATGTTAGTCGGTTTAAAAAGTTGGCTCACTCATGAGAGATGTCAGTTTAAACTTGGAAATAAACACTGAACCTAAATGATTGACGTGTCACATACACATTACTGTAAGTCAGTGTCAGGTGTAATATACAGTATATTGTGTAATATATTGTGGTTCATATCAAGTAGGTCCATCAGCAATGATTTTGCAACCAAATTATGAGAGTCTACAGTCACTTTGTTAACTGTTTTCAACTCTCATTCATGAAATTGCCATTGTATTATGGGTTTTGAGGATTTTCCATCATGTAGGCCTAGTAATCATGGTTGGTTGGTTTGAGACATCCGAGTGGCTAGAATATTCATGTGCAGATTATATGGTAAATCAAATCTGAACCCTTCCTCCTCCAATTTTCACAGCTTTTAAGCAATGTGTAGCCCTCACATGCAAGAAAAAAATGCATGGAAACAGTCTATTTAGAAGTACTTTTAAAAAAGTTTTTTAATGGCTCAGCCCCTGATGGTTAACAATCCAGCCAACACCCCTGAGTAGGGCGATGTGATCAATATATAATTTCACACTTGCCTGTCAGGTTCAGTATTTCTTAATTCAGTGGAAGTCAAGACATCTGAAAAAAGAAAAATACTAAGAGTATCCTCCCACAAGCTGCTGCTGTACCCTTCTTGCTCCCAGACTCTGCTTGATTCTATATGAAGCCCACAGAGAGATCAAATGTACTCTGGGATTTTACTGACAGTGTGAACAGTGAAACCTTGACATTTCAAATTTCAGACATATTTTTCCCATCAGATACTTGCAGAAGAAAAGCCTATATCTTCATACCTCAAAGGTCTACATGTGAACCATTAAAAATCAGATTTTGCATCTCCTCTATATTTCACATAACAGCTTTTTAGTGATTACTTTTTGTTGTAACCCTCAAGCATTCCTGTATTCAGTGCCTATTCTTCTTTTCTTATTTTCATTTTTTCTCTTTCTTTTGTTATTACCCTTTTCTCTGCTCATTAAACGCTGCGCCCCTATCTGCCCTGTCAAGTATTTTTCTTTGTCCACCCCTACAAAGGGGCAGAGGCAACAAGGTGAGGTGACACTCTTCACTGTAACATCAGCAGACACAATGGGATACACACTCTTATTCTTTATAGGAAGATTAATGGTTGACATTTTCACACCTTTCAGTGTGTGATGGGAATAAAAAAAGAAGAAGGCATTGCCTGATAATGAGCAAATTGTTAACAAGAAGATTTAAGATAGGCAGGAGGGAGATTTTGTTTTAAACCATTAACCTGCTTCATTAGACAGGACATGGTGTTGAGTGCATTATATGCAAGGTGTGAGAGTGTTTTAATGACTATGGACATGGGTTACAACCTGAACTCCAACTCACAACACTTTTAGCATACAGCACAGAACCAAGATACTGTAGCATCTATGGACTGGATTATGACTAACAGTGTCTGGTATGAGTGGTACTGTATTCTCTTGAGATGTGAACCAGTTTGCTTGAATTTGATTTCATATCTTCATAAAGTTCTGCTGAAATATTCAATAAGTACAGATAACATAACAGAAAATTTACAAGTAGGTAACAGGTAACAACAACAGGTGAACATTTTAGAGGGTTTGGTCCATTGACCCACGTAGCCAATATGTGACGATATGTATTACTGCAAGGTGAATAGTTTTGTGTTCCAAAAATGTTCCAGAAAACCTACAGTATCAAAATAGACAAGCTGTATTTGTGATACCAGTGTTTGTCACATAATTAGAATTCTGTATGTCAATTTAAAGGGAAATATTTACTTCTAATTAGGTTTAAGGCATTTTAACATTTTCCACTCACTTTCATTTTTATTAAACAAAGTGTATTTGTCTGAAATATCACTGTTATCGTAATAAAAGACTAACAACTCAACAGGCATTACACTTTCAGAACAGCTCTCTGTTCAGCTATAACCTTTTACTATTGTGCCTCAGGCCCCTCTTGTCATTGGCTATGAGCAAAACAAAACAAATTATCATAATGTCAACAGTGTTATTACCACTAAGTGGTACTTCCCATATTTGTTTGACGAGGTCAGTGTTGCTATAGTTCTGACTGGACTATGGGTAAGGACACTTGGCAGCTAACAGCAATTTGTCACTCACATTTTCTAATATATTTATCAGGTTTTACAGTGTGAATGCCAGATGCCCGAGGAAAGAGTGAAAAGTGGTAAAGGAAAGAAACAGAGTTAGAGTCAGAAAAAGAAAGAAAGAAGAGAAAGGAATATGGAGGGACAGGGAGAGACATAAACCATAAGGGAGTGTGTCCATATAGTGTTTTTCTCTGGCAGAAAAGCACCGGCAGGGTGCTTGGGAGCACTTCATTTGTTTTTTAGTATCTATTTATTATTCTTAGGCTACTATCTATTTGTTTGTCACCGTGATCACCAAACGGAGGGCACCCCATCTAATATATTGGTTGCCTGAAAAGAAGCGACAATGACGACACCAGCGCTTTTCTGAAAAGTTCAAAGAATTTCAACTAGAAGCACTCGGTGTGCACAAAAAAGGCGGAGAGCTTTGAAAAAAGACGCTTGGTGCAGCGCTTTTTCTCTAGGCGGACGCATACGCTCTCTCTCCTCATTGGGAAGAATTGAAAAAAGGCGCTGGCACTTAGAAAAAAAACGCTATATGGACACTCAGCCTAAGAGGAGAGAGGGAGATAATAGAGAGAAAACATGTGTTCTCAGTGTCCGGAACGCACCAGTAGAGCTGAAAATAGGGATTGGGACAGTTGCACCGGAGCTTCATTTGAGAGGACACACTCGGCTGTCTGTTCTCTAAAGAACTCTCCTTGTACAGACGTGAAGCCTTTTGGGAACATTGCTATCATCTTAAAAGGCCATCTCTGTCTCTGTCTTTCTCCCTCCCTACCTCACTTTCTCTCTCTCTTTCTCTTGCACTCTTGCCTTCTCCCCTCTCTCCTTGAACAGGGGGTGAGGCCATCAGGGAACAATGGTGATATCTTTAAAGGGCCTTCTGTGGCTGAGAGAACAGCACTGCCAAAACCCAGAGGATCCATGTGCTGAATCAGTGGTCACAGAGCACATAGGGGATAGGGATTTAAGTAGGGTACGAACATGTGTGCGTCAGTGTGCATGTGCGTGTGTGTGTGTATGGGGGTATTGTGTAGATATTGTGTGTGAACTTTACGACATTTGGGGACAAATTTTGGATTCACACCAGTTGATTGAAGGTTGTCTTGCTGGGGAAAAAAATGGTGTTTCCACTTTGGTTTCAGTCCTGATTGGGGTTAGGTTAAGGTTGGAGTAAAAGCCTTTTCGCTTGAGGCATGAATATATTTATTGATAATTTGCATGCAATAAGTTGATTTCATGGTGTGTAATGAAAACCTGCCCACTAATGCAGAACTTTGGTGCAGAGGAAAAATAACTCACAGTCAGCTGCTTCAGATTTTGGTTCGTGGAAAAAAAAAGTCTTCAACCAACATAATCCTTCAGATACATGTCAGATTTAGATTAAATCTCTCTCTGATTAAAGAGAGATGCTGTAAAACCCAGATTCAGCATGGCGCTTTGTCCTGACACAAGGAACTTTCTTGCATGACAAGATTTCTTAGTAAATTTTTTAATGTATTGATACTTGTTTGATATACGTTGTTGCCCGGGGCTAGGGCTCTTACCACATCATTCATCATGGTTCAGTCTGACAGTGTTGTTGTTATGCCAACAATAAAGCAGAGATACAGAATAGGCCTAAAGCTCTTTAAGCTCACTTTAACTGTGTTACTGTTGTCTGCCTACGAGTTGACAGATGAAAATGATCTTTCCAAGTGCTTCTCAGGGTTGATTTAATCATGGTATTTACTATACTGACTCCTGGGGTGTGGGACTAGCATTCATCCAATATAAACTGCTTGGTAGAACTCACTAGTTAGAACATACTTTCATATGACATATTCAGTACACTGATAAATTGCTTCAATGCTTTGGAAGATTGAGTTTCAGCCTGCATAATGCATTGCAAAACAATTCCACTGCAGAGATCCCATTGGAGATCAATGCATACAACAATTGTGTTAATTGACTGTAATGAGTGAAATGGAGCCCCATTATGGCTATAAGAAATAAATCAACACAGAACCACCGAAGGCAGAAAACTATTACACTGCTCTCTGTGGGGCTGGAACTTTTTGAAGTGTGATACTTTTGTCCACCCACCAATGAGTGATGTCACAGATGATATTTTCCATCAGCCAGAAATGGAAAAATACCTGCTTTGACTCATAATGGTATGATCAAAAGTGCAACATACTTTTGAGTTTCAGCCTATTAGGAACAGCATACCAGAGGCTGTCTCACCTGTATAATTCATTCAGAGTTAAATTACCTTTACAAATAAAAGTACCAGAATGAAGATGATGGGAGCAGGAACGTGAGCAGAAAATGTAGGAAAGACATTAAAGTATAGTGACAGTCAATCAATCTAGGGATGTGAAATACAAATCAGACCAATATAAGCTTTTGACAGTTTGATGGCATAAATAATAGAGCATGTGCTTAATGTGAGTTTAATTAAGTGTGTGTCCCAAAGAGAGGGACAGCTGCTGCTTAAACTGCTGTAGCCAGGTGATCAGAAAGGTCGGGGCTGGAAAGGACACCTAGACACAACATGTTTGACAAAAACAAACCACATGCACACCTCCTATACATGTGCATGCATACACACACATACACACATTTTTAATGTGAGGGTATGTACTATACATGCACAGGAAACAGCAAAGCAATATCTCTGCAGAAGGAAGCTATGACACTGGACAAATAGAGTGGCACTTTATAAAAGGGACATAGGATGTTTCCAGTCTAATGTTAGGGTTAATGGACTGGAAAGAGAAAGGGCGAAGAAAAAGATAGATACAGAGAAAGAGGGGGAAATGAAACAGCATACACACAGACAGACTGATGTGTCATTGGTGTAAAGATCCATTCATGTGCATGTGTGTGTGCCTGTTTCTAGGTTTCTGTGTATATGCATGTCCATGTCCTCCTGCGTGTGTCTGTGTTTGTTTGAGAGACAGAGAGAGAGAGTGAGTGAGAGAGAGAGGGAGTAAGAGAGAGTGAGAGAGCAGAGTTTTTAACTTAACCGTACATCCATTAGCTCTCTAATGGCCTATCATGCTGAGAAACCATTGATACTGTTACATCAGATAAATTCAAAATTCGCACCACACTAGTTTCATACATAAGACCTTATATAGATGTCAGCTCAAGTGAATCATCTTCCTTACCTACTGCAGAGTCTCATTTCCTCCATGTCAATGAATGAAGCAAGGGAGGGAAGTAACTAAGTACATCCAAGTAACACTCTCAAATTAATTTGTCCACTTAATGAGAAGTTAAAACATAGATATAAACATAAATTGTTATATATATCTTTATAATTATCAATATTGAGATATTTTTAATTAATACAGGTATCACTAACAGCTCTGATGAATTTTTCCTTACCGAAATCCGAATCATAGAAGAGGATGAACTTTTGCCAGCTGTACTCAGACACCACTTGCATGATGACCTCATTGAGATAGACAGGTGGGCGGACCATTAGGGTGTAGTCATCTGTTCCAGGGATGCGACTGGTGGGCGGGCAGGCGGAGCGGGGTGTTCCCGCTGGGGAGCGCTGGATAAAGAGGTGGGGGATGTGCATGGCATCGGCCAGAGTCTGAAGGCTGCCTGCCGACATGCAGCCAATTGAACTGACCAGAGCCAGAATACCACGGTTCATCAGCTCACAGGCTGGATGGAAGGGGGAGGGTGGCAGCAGAGAAAGGAGAAAGGAGGAGGAAAACAGAAGAGAAACATGTTATTTTTCAAAGCATACAAAAGGAGTTATTCTATTATTCATTTTTTGCCAGGAGTCACCAGTGGTAAAAATATCTGTTAAAACTTTGAGCACTACAAATTCCTTGTAATTATTTGTGGTAAGAGTGCACCAAGGCAAATAATTCTTATTCTACAGGTCACCACACTGCAGCACCGACTACAAGAGATGTGGAAATTTTTTGCGAACTGCTTCTGTTTGTTTCCAAATGCATTGCATACAGTAGTTATTTTGAGGACCAAAACTGTTACAGTCATACACAACCTGCTCTGTGGTAACTAGAAACACAAGGGTGTGAAAACAGAGAGAACTGGATACATATTTATAAGCAAAGGCACAGAATATAACAGCAGAATATGAACGTATTATGTACTACACGTAAAAACATCAATTTCTTTACTCGCTATAACATGAAAGAGTTTTGCTTCTGCATTACATCCTTGTCAATAAATGCTGGCAAACCTCTAAGAACAGCAAAACACTCTCATTCCAAGCTGTCACATAGTGCACTATGAGTCACTCTGTCAATGGATGGAGACATGGCCATGATAAAAGTACATATAAAGACGAAAGTAGAAGAGAGATGATTTGTTGCCTTGCTATAAAACTCGAATGTCAAAAAAAAAAAATATACTGTGCTGTCAGACAAACACAAGACTTACAATATATGAAATGATGTCTGATGACTGCGTCACCAAAACACTCAAAGGTATTGAGCATGCTTTACTTTTTCCACTTTAGTAGGCCGCTGAGGAAGCCTGCCATCTAATAATACTGAATTACAGTCAGAGTGCAATGACTGATGCTTTTGCCTTTTTCCATTCACCTTGCACCACCAATTTTCCATACAGTGAGCACAATTCTAGCTATTGAATCAAGGTTAAGTCAGACCTTAAACTTGGAGTGTCATGTCAATCTCCACATTATTGATTGATCTACTTCATGAACAATAATACAATATAAATCTATGTTGTAGAGCCCTGCACAGGACTGTCTGCTTAATCCCGTACACGCCCGCTCCCACTGGATTTCTTACCATTACCACCTGCTCCCTTTATGTGTGTGTTACACTCCCACAGCGTGTGTCCATTCCCGCCTACACCCACAAACATTTTGACCATTCACGCCTGCACAATCCATTGATTTTGTGTTTTCTTCATCCAGCAGGGAAAACCTGTTATTTTACTGTGTAGTATTAATAAAAAGATTCGCAGGACTACTTGTCGTAATAAAGTTGCAAAATTACGTTCTGGTGCATAGTTACATTCATACTAGTGCAATAATTACACTTACTACTAACCCTTTCGCACATTTCACAGCTAACAAAGTCCAGTTGGTTTCCATCTTAGTCAGTAACAACTGAGAAATTGTCCAAATGTCAGACTTGCCTTGCTTTGCTTTTGTATTTTTTTTTTTTTACAGATACAAGCTTCATGAATACCATTCAGAGAGCCTATCACTGATCTGCAGCTACTCAGGAAGGACCTGATTTGATCTTCTTTTCAACTTCATTTGTTGACTCCATCCTTCTGGTTAGAGCTAGCTAAACCCCACAATCCGTAGTTTATTTTTTGACCACCCATTCCCACCCACAGCAAAGTTAAAACCACCTGCTCCAGTGAAATTTGCGTTGGGTCTCTTGGGATCCCAATCCCAGTGCAATCCTCTACTATGTCATACAGAGCCTTAAAGCCTTAAAGTAGGCTTCTATACAAAGTGTATTCAAAGTTGTGGATGTTGTAAAAGACGCACTTCTTGCCAGAGAGAATATCCACAATCCCCCAGTTGTTTGTGCTCTCATGCCTGAATGCTCCTCAACTCTAAACACTATTTGTGTTTATTTCACCTCCTTCCTAGGCCTCTAGTGTTGTCAAAAACACCTCCACCTCCTACAGTACTCTCTCAACCCACTCTCCTGTTATCTCCCTTGTTGTCCAAAACAGCCCATCTGAGTGCTTACCTTTCAGTCCCAATCATTTCAGAGTTGCAGTCTTGCAGTGATTTTCATTTTAGTTGCCTTACAGCACCACTTAATGTTGTAAACTGTCCTCAATTTGTAGTCAGATACCTTGCTTTTCCATCTCCTTTCTAACATCCTTTCTTCAGCACATTCCCCATTTCAGCCATCTTTTTCACCATCTTTACTCACTAACCATTTTCTCCCTCATCTCTTGTTTACCCTCATGGCAACACAAACACCCACCTATCCTCTTCCCTCACTTTTATTCATCACCTCTTTATTCCTTTATTTTTTGCACATTTCTTTGCCTCCGTTAGTCTGATCTTCCATTCCTTTTACTCACATGGCCACTCAAATTATGTCCTTGCCCCATTTCCATCCCTCATCCATCCTGATCCTTATTTCATCCCTCACTTCAGCTCTCATGCTGCTCTTCCCTGTGTCCTTCATTCACACTCAGATGTTTATTTCACTTCTAGCTGATGAAAGTCCTGTCACAGAGTTACACGGGTAAAAGAAAAGTGAAAAAAAAGTTTAAAGACAGTACAGTGAACACACACACACACATACAGTCTACACAGATACGCACATACAAATGGTGCAGTGGCAATGTACAATGGCAAGAAAGCACAATCGAAAACAGACACGGTCGGATCATATAATGCTGCACGGACTAATCTGTCGACCCTGCAAAAATAAAGCCAGAGAAAGAACGAGAAAAGAAAAAGATTTCCAAAAAAGAAAAGCTTGAGGAGACAGATTCATGCTGCTGAGAAAAGCAGAATGAAACATTACGTGTGTGCATGTGTGTATGTGAAAGGGAGAAAGAACATGAGAGCTATACGATATGACAATGTCTCCTGTGTCAACTGGTTTGCGCAAAAACAACTTAATGAGTTGGATTTCAAAGTGGTTTGTGAGGATGAATTCTCACATCGTGACAAATCCAACATGTGTGATTGCCTGTCTATTAATGATAAACAACTTTGTGTCTGTTGGATTGTGTACGCTGTTTAATTACATAGTTCAAGGATTACTGATTTAATTTAGATACATAACTTCTGAGATGCAAGTCACCCTTAAACTAAATGCATGCCAGTTTAATTGTCTTGAACAGTCTGCATTTGTACACAACACTGTTGAGCTGCTCAACTCAACAAAGTCACAGTTTACAAGGTAGATTGCTTACAGTTGGCATTCAAGTCTTAAGCAGTTCAGTGACAAATCTCATTCAGAGGCAATAGCAAAAAATATATGAACACAAAGCTCACTCTGTAATTAACTGGCAAAACATTTTTAGGATCAATTTTCCCTTTTAGCAATAGCTAAAGAGTTATTTCAGACAAGCAGTTCCTCATGCATTGATGTTGGTGATTAATGAGTAGAAGCTAAAGCAGTTTCAATCTCACTGCCCATTGTACAAGTCCACATTTTGAGGAATTAATTAAAGTGTAACAATATATGATTAAACTTCACTAAGTCTCAGCATACTGCTTAGTCATGGCCATTATTCGTGAAACCAATGAGCCCAGGATTCATCTTCCATGTGCTATCACCTTAATGTTTGAGTATATGTATGCCTGTGGGTGTGTGTGGGAAGATACACCTGTGGATTTATGTATGCATACATTAAATGTGCTTATGTATGCATCTAGATTTCTCTAACTTTAAAAGTGGTTTAATATTTGAGCTGAATAAGCCAATCATGTGTCATAAGCTACATTATCCAGACCCTATTATAGCGGTCATGCTAACTAACACTTTAGCCACATGCTCTAGTCTAGCTATAGCGCATTAGCTTAGCATCATCAAGGCTTTAGCTAATGGAAGGCTTTGCTAATCCTCTACTCATTAGGGCACTTTGGAGAATTAGTGCCCTCATCCCCTCTACATCACACACTTTTAAGTCTGCAGGGGGGTTCTAAGCACTAGGCTCATTAATGCGCTTTGCTAATGACTTAAAGGGCCCGTTGCGTTAACCCAGCCCAATGTTACATCACTCTGAAATAGGCAATAGTTAAGGAGAGTGAGAATGAGAGCTAGTGGTGCTGGTTCAGCAAAATATGTGTGTAGTCACTTTGAGGAGTTTGACAGCACCTAACAGAAACACACTTTGCTTACATTAAGAAAGGTTTAAAGTGAATATGATTTATTTCATAAAAAAGAGACTGAGCATGAGTTGAATGTTAAGCTGTAAAGATGGATGTTGTTTCCTCATACTTTGCCAACACTTTTAACCACTGTGTACAGTGACTGCACTCGTGCACAAAACAGGTTCGGACTACAGAGGCAGGGAGGCGTGTAGGAGTGTGAACTCATAGAGAATGTACCCATTTGGAATTTTTTTCACCGATCATCCTGAACCATAACCACCCACTGAACCAAACTTACACACCACCACCACCACTATCATGGCCAACCCACACACACCTACACCTTTCCTGTTTATGAGCAATATACTGATCCATGATAAATCATTGCGGGATCAATTTTGCTGAAGCAGCTAAGACGTGTCAACCTGTCCTGCAGAGGTGTTTATTTGGGGGATGTACATGTCAGTCATACAAACACACATGTGCACATCCAAGAGTTCAGACTGTTAGCCACGGGGATTACTGTACGACTCATCTACTTAGTTAATTCATCTGCTCTGTGTTTATTTATTTTGCTGGTATGTCAGCAAGTCTTGCCTCAGCATCAGACTTTGTACATGACTTCTGATTTCTCAAATGAAATGCCTGATTGAGCCTGCAAGACCTAAAACCTCTAACCTTGATGAAATCAATTATTTCTCATGATGTTTCATATATCCAAAGTATACCGGATCACTAACTCAGCTAGATCTTGTTTACATGCAAACCTTTTTGATGCATGTTTTGTATATCAGCGTGTATTGTACATGTGTTGTCTGCAATAGAGCATGTTATTGAGCTCTCTCTCTAGCTTGTCGGTCTGTCAGAATAAATGGACTGCAAGCACTTCACCTGCACCCAGGTGTGACCAATTCTTCTCTCTATCTGTGTCTCTCCAAGCAGCTCTCCTCCCACAACACACTCACTCTTTCTCTCTCTCACACACACACACACACACAAACACTCTCTTTATCACACTGACACACAGTCCTCAGGTTTCTGTGGCCTAGTGACTGAGAAAGGGAAAGAGAAAGGGGTAGGAAGCAGGGAAATCAATACCTGAAGAAAACCAATGAAAGAGTGTCTGTATGCCTGTAGCTGTATAACATTTCTTGAGTAAGTTAGAGACAATTAGACTTCAATGGTAATGCAGTTTTACAATAAATAGAATAAGACAGTCTTTAGTTAAAAATAGAATAGTTAATGTAGTAGTAGTGTAGTTTGTATTCTAAAGCCCTAATGTCCCTATAATGCCCTTTTAAGTATTACTGTGCTGATACATTGAATAAGTTTCAAGTTCAAAAGAGTGGCGTGCATTTCATTTTCCAAAAATAATGCAAAAACACATAAAGTACATCTGAATGGATTATTAAGACCATCAGAATAAGAAATGAGTAGAAATAGTAGCACTGATCTCACATTGAACACACATATATATCATTATTGTTTGCTGTTGGACTGTAGAATTCCTATCTAGTGCAACCTTAAAATAGAGATCAAAGATCAAATAACAAGGTTTTAATGAGGATGAGTCTCCAAAGCACTGAACTGAAAAACTGAAGAGGAATTGTAATGTTTGAATACATATTCTTTAGGCATCCGGCCTATCACACATCCTACAGAAGAGCAATCACTTTGCAATAACTTCACCCTTTATTACAGTACAAGCTAAGGGTGGGCAATACAGATAAAATCTTAGATCATACTATACGTAATTTTATTTCACAATATGGCTTCATTTGTAATATATTGCATTTTCTTTTCTTTTGTATAAACGTTGTTTTGGCTTATCCAATGAATTAAATACCTGACATTAAAATGTTTCATTTTTTTGATGCAACAATCCTGTTCAATCTCTGTTGACTTGCAACATTGCCTATAATAGTCAAATACAACCATATTAAAGGGATAACTGTAATGCTATAAATTGTATAGGAAATTTACTGGAAGTTGACAAGTATATAACATCTCATATTGTATTGTCATATTTCCCACTCCTACTATAAGCCTAAACTGTATATCCTTTATTTTTTTTTTTTCAACTGCAACAAAAGGCCGCATCAAGGACGATCTTTTCATTTATATCAGCTACACATTTATTTTTTTTAAACTTTTTTTTCCCCGAGTTATGGTTTAGATGAAAGAAACAAGGACAACTGATTTTATTCTTAGCATGAGTGAACTATTCCCTTTTGTACAGCAATAAGTTGAATGAAAATACAGAGTATCTGCTGGCTGTATGAGTATGTTGTCATAATCAAGTGTTTGGTTTCATTAGAAATTCACTGACTGAGAGAAAGAGAGGGAGCAAGTTCTATCCAGTGCCCGCAGATCTGTCACAGCCAAGGGTATCTTCATGTCTAGTACTCTGTGCATGTGTGTGTGTGTTTCTGTGGATGACCTACTTGTGTCTGTGTGTTGTTTCATGTATTGTTCCAGCTCTACAGCTCCAAACTGCTGCCATGCATTGTGCCATTCACAGCTAAGCAGTGAGTGGCAGAGAGAGATGCTTACTCACACCGCTGGCAGGCTGAAAATATGCACAGCTCTATATATGCCTTTGCGTGTGTGTGTGTGTGTGTGTGTGTGTGTGGACCGTTGGTTTGCTGATATACACTCCTAGAGGGAATTAGCACTTGAATTAATGTGGTCGGGGAGGTAGAATGAGCAAAAAGATAACATGCCCTTTTCGACTTTGTTTCTCTCGAAATTTATTACTGTAAGTTCTCTGACTCCTGGCACTTCCTGTTGCTGAAAATACCAGACCAATGATTTTTCGCAAACCCAATCTGTGCTTATTCCTGCCCCCAGAACGCCTCCCCAACCCCCCCCACCCTGTTCCCATTAACATTTAATGGACCCCCTTTGGTCCCTTCATCTTGTCACATTTAACATCATCTATTCCTAGCTAGCTCTAGTCTTTGTGCCCTGGAGATGTATACATCCTCTTTCATCCAGCCTCTTTTTTGTCTTCTCTGTAACTCTGTCTGTGCCTCCTCTCCTCATTCCCTTCAACTGCCCCTCAATTCAGTACCCTTTACCACTATATTTATCCAGTTACTGCACTCACCGTTATCACACTCGCCAGATGAATGCCCCCTCTCCCTTTTTCCAATCCCCATCTCTCCTTCTCTGTCACTCTGTCTCTCTCTTTCTCCGTCTCTTTCCTTTTAACTTCCACTCCACCACTATTTCTACTTTCCTTGCTCTCTTCCCTCTCTTGAAAATAAGCCCCCTTTACCCCATTCATCTGTCTACCTTGTCCTCTTTTGTATCCCTCCTCTTCATCACTCCCCTCTCTCAATTCACCATTATTCAACAGTGTAATTTTCCTGGTTTTTAGCCATTGTTGTTGTTGACAACGACAGATAAAGGCCTCTTCTTCACACCCTGCTCTTGTTCTTTTTTTTTCTCTTTGCCACCCATCACTGATCTCTCCTTCCTTCACCTTTTGCCACCCATCCAATCCTTTGCTCCATTATCTGAGATTGGTGCGTGTACAGTAGATCATTCAGGACTAGTTAATTTTTTATCCTCCCATTCTCTTTAGCACCGTCCATTTATCCATTCGTTCATCCATCCATCAACTAAATTGTTTAAATCCAGTTAAAATCTACCTTGTGCACTTTTACCTCTACGCCTACTTTTTTCTCTCTTAATAATCTGCAGTGTCCCTTCCATCATCTACACCTTCACTCCCCTCTTCCCTTATCCTTTGCTTTAAAATCACTTCATCCAGCTAGTCTACAAGCAGAAACTCACAACATTTGCTATAAAATATGTAAGTTTTGCTACTCTTTTCCCATTATTTTTTAATATAAAAGTAATTTGATCTGTACCCATAAAAGACATACTAATGAAAACAAAGTAGTTGCCACGATGTTTGTTTGGCAATTACCTCTTTATACACAATTTAAACTCAGAGTTCAAGAAATTACCATCCTATCTATGTTCTGTGTAATCTATTCTTCTTATCTCTTAAACTTCCCTTGAATATTTGTTCCGCATTTTAGACCTTGTCACACCAAATCAAAAATGATAATCTGAAGGAAATAGGGGAGCAATTTTTAAGCACATCTTTTACACCAAGCCTAGTGTGAATTTTTCGAGAAAGGATCTGCAGTAGAAAAAAAAAAACCCAAAAACGAAACGTCTGAACATAGTCTACCTCCTCCTGTGCACTATGAATTGGAAGAGAAACTCGATGGCCTTCATGTAATTGTATTCTATATTTCTCTCCTGCTGCCTGCCCACCTTTTGTTTCATATGGCTCTCTTTTTCTCCTGATACTGATAACACACACCCACTCTCCATATTCTCCAGGTTGTCAGCACTTTTCTGCCATGTGTTTTTTTTCTCAGTTCTGTACCTGCTATCCTCTTTGTCGTACTAAAATAAAAGCTGCTTGCAGCAACAATAGCTATGAATAAAGAGTTTTTTATTGGTATTTTACTGAATACAAAGAAGGTATAATAAAAATATTATAATGCACAATGATTAGACTTGGTCTGAGAGGCCCTGAATGTCTCTGGCTGCTCTCACCACAACAGTTGATGCTCATTTCTTGTTTCCTTGTCTTCTTCAGCTATTCCTCCCTCCCATCCACTCTCAATCCATTCAAAAGAGACCTGATGTTGTATATCTCCTTATGTCCAAGCTCTATCCATTGCAAAGTCAGGGAAATTAATGTATCCCCTGGGAAAATCCACAGCTCTTCTGTTTACAGCCCTGGGGGCTTTTACTGCTATTACTTCACCAGGACAGATCTACGCCCTTCTCTTTCTCTCCTCCCTCACTTCTCTTCACTTGCACTTCTATTTTCTTTCTCCAGATCTGGTGGAATTGGATTAGTGTCCCTGTAACAGATTCTAATGTAAATGATTAGAAGCCATTTTCCAAAAAAGAGACACAAACACACACATAGAGCGCAAACTGACTGTTGCCTACCCCCAGTCTCTCTCTATCTTTTTCATATTCTCTTTGTCAGCTAGGGTAATGACCCATTTGTCAATGCTTTAATCATATTTAGAAAATGGATTGGTTGTTGTTCACTGCTAATGGCTCGGTGTGTTTGTGTTTTCAGTGCCTGTATACACGGCAGATGTCGTATTTCCCCACTTGGTGTCTCAGTTGCACACAGGTGCGTGTGCATGTGTGACACTACGTGTAATTGTGTTTTTCAACATGCATGCATTACCGTGCATACGCATTATTGCCAGAAAGTGAGAGAGTGAAAGATATTTTATGACAGTGAGCTGATTTATCGTAATAAATGAATGCGATGAGTACAATTTAACCGGTCAGCTGTTGACACTCCGCACATAGACTGGCTGGCTGATTGTCCTCCATAATGAAATTGGGGAAATCATTTCGCTGTTCATCTCTCCATCACACATAACATTGGATCATATTTTAATAAAACGCTCGGGGTTGTTGCACCTCAATCATTCCAATCTGTCATTGTAAACACAGCAGTAATTGGTCTGAGGTGTACTTGTAACTGATTGACCCAATGAAGAACCATACTATTCATGGGGAACAACATTTGGGTCGATATGGATCTGCGTGGTATTCCACACATAATTTGTAGAAGCACAGAGAACTGGTGGATACAACACATTAGTGTCATATATTAAACATCATATTTACAAGTGTTTACACCATTTACCAGTAAAAGATACCCCCCACTTCTATGATGTTCTTCCCTGCGCCTGAGATAGCAGCATGTCGAGTGATGAAACAACTTAATTAGCTGCAGCTGTAAACAGAGATTTGGATGTAAGAGGAAAGGAATGGATCGAATGAGAAATGACGAGCAGTAAGACAAGTAAAAGAAGAAAAGGGAGCAAGTTGAAAATTTCATTTCAGAAGGTAAGTAAAAATGAAGACTGGAAAAAGGGGTAGAGAGATTTTTAAATCAATGTATTGCGGTGAAGAGCACTGGAAAATGAAGGGAGGATAAAGGCCTGTAGAGACAGATGCAGACAAATGCAAATTAGCGTGCAGGAGAGGGAGAGGGTGAAGGCAATGAAAGGAGGGAGGGAACGAGAGATGGATGAATTATGGAAAGACTGTGGGGAACTCTATAATGATACATGACTCTATCAGAGTTACTTCAATGAGAAAGAAAGTGTCTGCTCCCTCGATGACAGAGGTGGGAACAGAGTGAGAAACAATAGAGAGCAGTTGACATGCATGTAATGGAAGGTTAGAGTGATTAACCAAAATTAATTAATTGAATAATTTAAGCAGAAAAATACATTGCACTGAGACGTAAGAGGAAGAGATCGCAGTTGAATTCCTCTTAATGACAGTAAACAACAGGCTGCATATTTCATGCATATATATTTAATTGAGCCACCAGCTAATTGATGTTGTGTTTTAATTGGTTTATGCAGAACTCACCTTCGACGAGCGCATGATTACTTAGGTCTCGAATGATTTTGTTCTGAGCTCATTTTGGAAACATTTTTAAAATTTTCCAAGTTCCCTTACTCCTCAAACTCATACATTTAATATTGGTATGAAAAATACCCTGCCTCATTATCCAAAGCCTTGATATGGATAAATCAAAGATATGGATAAATCATCAAAGTTTGCAAACACACACACACACATACACTCATCAGGTATTCCACCCTGGGCAAAAAATGCCACAGGAGGTTCATATATGCTGCTGTTTTTAATTGAAAACGAAGGAATATAGCTCTCCGGCCTTCATAAGCAATGAGATGAGTCAGTTGTGATATGATGTACACACACACACACACACACACACACATACTCACACATGCACAGACAGTGCTAATGTATGCATCCAGCTGCCCATGGCTGCTTGTATCAAATTCCAAATCCTGGTGCTGGCACACAAGACTGTAAAGGGATCTGTAGCCCCTTCCCTCCAGGCAACTATCCAGCACAACATGCCAGCCAGTGTATTGTGTTCTGCCACTACAGACCTCTTTGCTCTCCTTTCCCTGTGCTTGTCTGGTCAGCTCATCACACAGTATCAACTATTTTCTCTCCTGGCTTTCTAAAGGTGCAGTGACCTTCCAAACAAGTCAAACTAGCTGCAGGTGTAGTTGTCCAAATAATTGGTGTACTCTTTCCTCTACTCACTGTAATTGTTGTTAAATTATACTCCTGACATCTTCTCTATTTTTCCCTAGAATTTTACTCTTAAGTGATTGATATGGGCACAAATATCTGGGCCTTTCCTGTCCTATAAATTAAATCTCAATATTATGCTGTTGCATTTACTGAGACTGGAAGAGTGTATCACCTAAATGCATAAAATGGTCAAACAAGGAGCAGGCAAAAGTGGCTTTGCAGATATGGTGTGTGTTCTAAGTTGTAAGCAAAGGAGACACGGACTACACTCTTAGAACTCCTATGAAATCTTTTTATTTAAAGTTCTATAGATCAGCATTTCAACATATCTTACTTTGTTCAGGAGGTTTGAGCTGTTATAATAAATTAACTGAGACCAGCAAATATCCATCTGTTTAAATTAAATGTGTTTGTTTTTAGCAGGAACACTAAAAATATCATTGATGGTATTACAGCTCATGCAAAAGATCTCAACCAATGAGAGAACAACATGAACATCAGCCAGTTGAGTACACCTTCTCGTTAATCCAACATTCAGAACAACTCTACAACATTAATATAAAACATTAAGGACAGAGTGACATTGTCTGTATAGTAATGTCTATCAAGATGGCTAAAGTCAGATCAGCTATAACCATCTTAGCAGGCTGGAAATATATTTGGTAGCTAACCAGCAATGTTGTAGTCACTTCTGGTCAGAGTGACCTGGTACAGTAAGCTGGTCACTCTGAAGACACCTCAGAACCTCTTCTTGGGCTGCAGCTATGTTTAATGATGAAAATAGTGAAACACTGTTTGATATGTTATGTCATGCATTGCCAAATCATCTTAACAAGAGACATTATTTATGCTAGCCCGTTGAGTCAGTTTTCTCTTTCTGTGACCTAGTTGGTATTTCTGTATTGTGGGACCCTGCAGAGTTCAAAGTTATGACAGGACGCAGATCCTTTGTTGTGGTGGAAATGTGCCTCTACCTGCAAAGAAAACAGAAGAAGTCGCTTTATAATCACATACACTGCTGTGCTTAGCAGAGCCCTGTCCACAGAAGTTTAGTTAACCTCTCGGTCACAATATTCTGGTTATTATTTTAACTATTGTAGAAATTTAATTCTTGGTGTTTCAGAGTTTACGACAAGTTTCACAATGGT
Organism: Thunnus albacares; assembly: GCF_914725855.1. Lineage (NCBI taxonomy): Eukaryota > Metazoa > Chordata > Actinopteri > Scombriformes > Scombridae > Thunnus > Thunnus albacares. The sequence continues at coordinate 23,458,819 of NC_058107.1, read as the reverse complement.
AAAAACTGGAAAACTAGAACATTATGTAAGGGAGCCATCTTACAGGGTGCATGGCCAGTTAACAGTGATCTTTTGTGCCTTTTTATGTCTTACAGAAAGCCTCATCTTGTGATGCAGCAGTGAAAAGTTTTCTGACTTAGAGTTAGATGTTTGTCTAAAAATGTATAAATGCTAAAATGAAAATGTTTTTTTAACTTTCAACTATTTACCATCAGACATGTTTTTATACTGAAATAAAAAGTTTTGCTTCACAGGCCCCTCAGTGGTTCATGTATTGGACTCAGTGTGAGTCGTGACAGCAAAATGAACACCAGAAATGGCGGAGCATAAAATCATATAATGTAACAAGGTCTTAAGTTCTTAAATAACTTTTCACCATTTTTGTATTATTAGTTAATACTAACTTGTAGACAGAAATTCCGAAGATTTCTTGTCATCAGAAGGTTTTTAGCAGTGATCCATCAAACTAACTGACTACATATTATGACTGTTGCTTTTCTGATAATTTAAGAACTTATTGTATTTTAAGAATTTAATGTAAGAACAACATCATTATCCGCTATTAAAGATTCTGGTGTCTCTCACTGCCATAGATCGGGTAATCTGATGAGCTAGACATCTTCTACCAGTTGATCAGATGGCAGCAGACACACACACGTTGGCTCCTTGTAGCTCACTCTGAACACAACAGAAAAAAGCTTTAGTGATCAGTTCACTGAAGGTATCAGGTTCTAAATATGTGCAGCTATAGGCAAATCTACAGTATCCTATCACAGTAGGTATAAAGAGGTGGTTTTATTATCAGCCTAGAAAGAAAAATACATGCAGGTTGTAGTTTATCTCTCTCACTAACATACAGACATGTACAACCTGTTCATTTCCAGCAGGCTCCAATGTTACAGTAACACACATACACATTCTTGTTTACAGAGACAGGCTAGACACAAATGCTAGCTAACTCCTAACAGTAAAATACAGATGAGACAGACACACATTCATTGTAATAATATTAGCAATAAACATAATTTGATAGCCTCCCAGCACCATAATGTTATGGCCCACTGAGGTACTGACGAGATGCCAGTCTGTTCTATCAGACTTGTCCACTAATGTTAGGCAAATTCAAGGTGGGAGCAAAGTGAATAAACACCAATAGAAAGTCTATTTCTCATCCAGTGGAAACGTGAGGGAGTTAAATGACCACTGATGGAAACAATATTTGATTTAAAAGCATATGCAATTATGTAATCTGAGAAGTTATAGGGCAATACTTCCCTATTTTAAATCACACCCATATTTATAATGCTAGCTATTAAACAAACCGTTAATACCTTGTCCCTATTCATGTGGGTTAACGTTATGTCCTCTTTTGGGGCTTCTCTCGACAGTAGAAAGTTTTGAGATCCTCCTCTATGGCACGTCTTTCTAGAATAAACATTATAACGTTAATGGCCGGTCACCGGGACCAGCAATGTTTTCTTTAGACCTTGGTCTAATGATAGATCAGGAAGAATATAACATTAGCATAGTTAAGAATCACTTAGCTAGCTTTTTAGTCTAAGGAGCGTTAAAGCTAATGATACAGACACGAATGTTAGCTAATGCTAATAACTAACTAGCTTACATTAGTAAGCTAGTTAGCTTTGCTCAGTAAGCTCACAAAAGTTGCTAATAAAATTAACAGACTTTGAAAAGGGTAACGTTAGTGTTAATAGTAAAGTTACTAAAGCTGTAACGGTAATAGTATTGAAGAACTTACCATAAATTTCTTCTGTAACGTTACGAATGATAATACTTTGAAAGTGGCTCCAGGCGACTGTTAACACCGGTTCGCTCTCTTCTTCTTCTCCCTTGGGTTTCGACCGAAAGTACTTTTTTCCATTCAAAACATTCTTGAGAGAACGCAAAAGTTTTGCAAGTGAACACAAAAATTTTTCAGGGGAAGGCAAACGTTTCTCAGGAGAACACAAAATAATTTTATTTCTATTTTTTTCATCTATTTTTTTTTTCTCCCCCATGTCCCTTAGGGGCTCCGTAAAATCCAGTACAAGACTCAAAGAGGAAATTCCAGTTCATGAATGTGATAATGCGAAATAATTGCCTAAGGGGATGTACAGGAACAGTTAATGTAAATAATTTAAAGAATTTTAAACTGCGGTAAAGTAATTGATGCACAATTTGATTCTGTGGTATATTTCCCACTATAACAAGCATTCAGAGTACAATACGCAGTGATTAGTCCTCAGTTTATGTACAAGTTTACTAAACGTGCTTGAGCCCTGACTTACCAGTGGATTGGAAAACTTTCAGATTTGGGAGCATGGCAGCCTCCGACAAACAATAAACTGATTCAACACCTTCTTTAACTTCAATGAACTGTAGTTTGTGACGGCAAAAATTCCACCTGATGCTTTAAAAAATGGTGGTATGACTGGGAAACAGATTTGCACGTTCGTAGTGTGCAGGTAAATCAGTGAGAGAGAAGAGAGAGAGCAGAGGTGGGCCACAACACTTGCTGCAACTCAGAGTCACATATGCCAGTTATCCAAATGATTGACTGAACATAAGTGTGTGGGTAGCAAGCTTACTGTAAGTGAAAGTGACATTATTAACAGCCTGTTAGCTTGATGGAGGCACAGAGATTATGTTAAGTACCATAATAACACATCATTAATTGATTGTTACCTTTATAAGAATAATTGAGTGGTTGCAGTGTCAACACTGCTACCAACAAAACATTAATCTCATATTGTTTTTTTTTTTTCTAAAAGTAAATGTGTAGAAATGTACCAGAGAGAGCTGCAAGGATTAGTCCAATAATAGATTAGTCAATCAACAGAAAATTAATCAATCAGTCTTTTTAGTCACTTTTCAAGCAATAATGCCAAACATTTACTATTCCCAGCATCTCAAATATGAGGATTTTTCTCTCTCATTAATGATAGCAAACTGAGTATCTTTGGGTTTTGAATATTTGAACACATCTCACTGGGCTGTGGGAAACAAGTATTTTCCACTCTTTTCTGACCTTTTATAGACCAAACTATTGATCTTTAATTTGACAAAGTGATCATTTTCCAAAGGTTCTGGCTGTGTCTGTAATCACTCTCTATTTGCTACAATATATAGTACACTACATTTACCCTCTGCAAGTGTGAAACTCTTGCTAACAATCCCACAGAGCTTGTGAACCTTCACTTGCCGAAGCTGGGAAAATGAAACCAGCTTTAATGATAGTCTGTAACATTAGTTATAGTAAACAAGCTTTGTCTGAAGTAGACCATTTTAAACAAATCTAACTAATGCTAACCTAAGCAAACCTGATAATCTGCTAATGCTTTTTGAGAGGATTTTCCAAAAACACATTTAAAAGATATACAGTACCAGTCAAAAGTTTAGACACACTTTCTCATTCAAAAAACTTTTGACTGGTACCGTATGTAGAAAATTGAAATGAAATTGGTAGGTAAGGGTTAGATGAGCTTGTTTTTCATATTAGTAGTTTAATCTTCAGTCCTCTCTCTCCCGTGCACATGTTTGTGTGTGTATGGAGTATGGAGATGTAATTACTCAGCCAAGTGGAATCAAACCTTGGAACAGAAGGTTTGAGTCCACTTGGGAGCCACACACTGTATACTCAAGCAGTATATACGGTATGTTCTCTGTGGCACTTGAGATAAAAGCCTCCCCATTTGGCATCCATGAGAGATCAGACAGAGAGACAAGGGCCATGCGGTGAAAAGGTTATTTGGGGTTATAATACTACTCAACCTGCCTCTGATGAAAAGAGAGGGGGAAAATGAGAGGGCTTTGAAGTGCTAGTGCCTAGCTAAAGGCTACATTCACCTTTTATTTCACAGAAGAGCCAGATGGAGGGAGAGCACGGACAGGAAGGAAAGAAAACAGACAGATGAGAGTGTGTGAGAGAGATTGGGAAAAAAGAGAGATTTATACAGTCTGACATATAAAGTTAAAGGTATACTATACAGGATTTTACTAAAAAAAACAATGTATAGACACATAAAAGTAATCCCTCTCAATCATCACTTATGACCCACTAGAATTGTGTGGCAATGTATTCATTTATTCTTTTGGGACGCTTCTGGGCTGCAACCTTTGGGCAGTGGGTATGTAGCATGCAGGGTGTGAGGTCCGAACTGGTAGTGTAGCGACCATGTTACATTGCTGTGTTTTTCTTTGATTCAGTGCCTCCCCTGCTTCTCCGTCTCCCTCCTCTGCTGTCGGTGTGTCTGTTTGACTGACGCTCACAAATGCAGAGCAGAGAGTGGGTGTGTTTATTTGTGTTTTAGAACGTAACTGCTGCGAAACAATCAGAAAATAATGTTTTATTACTCTGATTCACGGCTCGGTTCTCGCCAGCACCGCTCGCTCTCTTCATTCACTCTCTAGCTTGCTCGACCACCTCTCTTTCGCTCCCTCTCTCTCTCTCTCTCTCTATCTCTCTCTCTCTCGCTTGTTGAGCTGGGGAGGAGGGGCCAACTTTGAACGCTGTGTGTTTACAAACACCAACCAACAATTCCTGCATAGTATACCTTTAAGGCAGACAGAGAGATGCATACAAAGATACGATATACAAAGAGAATGAGGGAGATGAGAACTGATACAGCGAAAGAGACAGCAGGGCGAAAAAAAGAGATTAAAGAGTGTCGGGGTAATGGCAGACACAGAGAAAGAGAGAGAGAGAGAGATCTATCTTTCCTCTGATGCATTCCAATTGTATTTGCACTCTTTTGCAAGATTGTGGATCTGACATTCATGCCAAGAAAGCATATTGAACTGAACTGAACTGAACTGAACTGAACTGAACCGGCCCCACTCTGGCAGACAGTTAACACTGCAACTCTCCCGGCCTCTACATGCAAATGATTCGCAGAGCTGCTCCACTGCTGTGAATGTGTTGTTCAATACGGACTTTGCAGATACACTGTGCGCATGTGGGTCTGTGACTACATCAGGACCGCATGTGTGTATGTGTATGCTCATGTTTGAACCGTGTATTCCTGTGTGTGTTTTTCACTGTGAAGTCCTTCATAGAGACAGTGCCTCAAAGCGGAAGAGATACCAGCAGTTCACAAGTCTTCTTCAATGCGCCACAATGACATTCTAAACTGTAGTTGAACGGGATATCTACAGTAATACAAACTATAAAGACACAGAGACTGGTACACAGAGTACACACACTTTACACACACCCAATGTCCCAGAAAACTAAATTGAGAAAAATATACAAGAGCACCGCAGCCAAACCCATGTCATCACTTTCTCAGTCTCTCCCTCTCTATTTCTCTCTCTCGCTCTCTCTCCCCCCCTCCCGACAGCGTGCTTGATAACTTTTATGTTGCTGTAACAAGAATGAATGAGCTCAGAGGGAGGAAAAAATATGTGCACGCTCGTGTGTGTTTACAAATTTCTGCTCTGTGAATGTGTTTGCCACTGTGTGCTTGTTCCCAGATCTTTCGTTTTTTGTTTGTGTGTGTCTCTCTGTTCCTGTACTGTATACGCTGTGTGCATGGTGTGTGACTCTGCATGTGTGCGCCACATGACAGATGGCAGGCCCCCCTCTGAAGACCTAGAGAGAAGAGAGGAGCAAGGGACTGATGTGTTTCAAGTTGAAAAGAGACAGCGAAATCTGTTCAAAGTACTCAGTAAAGCCCCTCTGCTGTCACTCTGTTGATCCGTAATTGAATGAGCAAATGTTTATAGCCAATCACACAGCATGAAAACATTTACAAACAGACATGCTTTGTGTTTTTTGGGTCCTTCACTCTAGTTGTGTCTGATAAATATCCATTTTCATTAAAGTAGCTGTCAGCTTTGGCTTTAATGATCCTGATGTAAATCCGTGATGATCCCTGTGATAGCTGTTGGCATGTTGAAAGGCTTGTGCACATTCTATTCTGTCAAGGCCTTTAGTCTAGTCTGGATTCTTCACTCTTTCTTCTCTGTCTCTGTCTGAGTACTGAATTATGAATTGTTCAATGGCACACGTCATTCACTCCCACAACAACTGACCCTGAGCTACAAAGTCAAATAAGTGATGTGAGGGTGTTTCACTAGGGTGTGTGTGTGTATGTCTGTGTGTGTGCCAGTATGAGGCAGATTGTCACTGCTGGAAAAATGAAGGAACACGATTATTTTTTGTGTCCAATAGCTGTAACTTTTAAAGATTTGAGATTGTGAGAATTTCATTGGAGACATCTTTAAATAAATGCGGTCTCCAAAAGACATTAAATATCTTTTTTGAGATAAATTGTTGCAGCAAACTACTATAACAAAAGGAAACTGTGTGTGGGTGGTTGTTATTCTAATGCATGCTGAATGATTAGTGGATGAAGCATTAGTGTTCACAAATGTATATGTGTATATGTATGTGCTTGTTGGTGGCTGTGTCTCAGTGGATTTCTGTGTATGTGTGAGCCTTGACAGCTTGTGCACAGTTTGGGGAAAATGTTAATTGCATCGAGTGAGTGTGTTTTTGTATGAGAGAGAGTGACATAAATGAAGAGAGAGAGAGACTCATAGTGTGCTGAATATGTTCCCAAATTCTAAACGGACTGCATTTATATAGCACATTTATCCAAAGCGACCATGCAAGGCGCTGGCCTAATTATCGGAAGCAATTTAGGATTCAGTGTTGTGCCCAAGGACATGTGGACAGGAGGAGCTGAGGATCGAACCACCAACCCCATGATTAATTGACAAACCACTCTACCTGTTAAGCCACAGTCACCCCTCTAAAAACTGTAATTAGATGGTATTTGATATACAATACCAGCAATGTCTGTATTCGTGCTGAGTACAGTGAGTGTTACAATAAAGAGAGTTACAGTATGCTTCTGTCTTTCTATAGTTGTTCTTCGCTATTGAAAGAAAATACTTGTGTGTTATAAGTGCCAAATTACATATGTGTAGTAATGTGTGCGATGCAGTGTGTATGTGCATGTTAAAAGTTGTGATAATGTTGATCATAAAGGCATCAATTAATAACTCCTTGAAAAAACAAAACCAGAAGATAAAATCTCATGAGGTGTCACTAAGCAACAATGAAACAACTAAGAGAAGTGCTCACAGTACATGTACATGTACATATACTTGATACTAACAGTGGACATGATTCGGCACCAAGTGGTGAGGAAATATCTAAGTAATGGAAACAACAGATATTGAATAATAGTTAGAGGTATTAACTTCTATTGAACTGCAGATAATACCCCACTAAATAACACCACTGGTTTCACAGGTTCAGGTTTCAGCTGACTGATACTTATAACTACTTAGACAACAGTGACTGCAAACAACAATAGGATGACAATGATGACAATAACAGCTTTTAGCACTGTGCTGCTTAGTGGCAGCACAGCCTGGTGGGAACGGGACAAGAGACAAACCACTACTGAGTCTCAGACAGCATAGTCCCACACATGGGCGCTCACACACCGACACACAAACACACACACACGCCAATTAGTGACAGACATTGCAATTGCATCTCATAAGGATAGCAAAGCCTCATTAAAAATGACATTAATTCACCATACTGTGTATTGAAAGAGAATAACAAATGTATTTTTTTGGTGTTTCATTTCTTAAAAATTAATTTGACGCATTTACCAAAACACTGATTGCTTTAATGAGTGGCATATTGTTGAGTAGTTGTTTGTGTGACCTCCTGATGGAAACTAATTGACTTTGAGGCTAAAACTTTGATTGGAAATGTTGTCTTGCTTGAACATCCCTCTGGCAGAACTGAATTGAGAAGTTAGATTCTGGGTAAGTTTTCCATAGCGTCTATGTACTGTAAAACTTTTTGTTGTTGTTGTTTTCCATGAAGTGCTGGAGTGAATTGTTGTGTGGAAAAGAAAAAAAAAGGACAATTGCTTGGGGAAAATTTGAGAGGGAAATTGCTTATTTTTTATCTTACTTTATTATGACTCTGCGACTAATGCAAAAACAATTAACAAAACCAATCACACACACATAATTGCCAAATATTGTGGCTATAAATAGTTTTATACACTGTAAATAACTTCCTGTCCTCTTTCACTCTTCAGACTTTCTGGACAAAGGGAGCATCATTCGGTGGTTGTTGTTTTGTTCATCGAATTAATTCAAATTCTAAATAAAGTTACTGAAATGAACAACAGGTAAACCTGTGTTTTAAAATACAAAGCAGTGATGTAATATGATATATTTATGAAAAACACCAGAGAAGTACAGTAAATTCTTCAATAGTGTAAGGGAATCTGGGTTTTATTTCAGACCAACACTTATTTAAAGTATACATCAATGACCTGTACATTTTATCTACTCTAATTTTCCCTGTAAATTCAGTGTATAATAATAAATATCTAATAAAAAGCCACCCAGTGGTTCAGGGCCATAATCCCTACCATTTTCTTCTATTGTTGAGTCTCACTGAGAACAGCTAAACATCCTGAATCAATTTGCAGAATCAATCAGAGTGAATTAATCTGATCTGGTGAGTATAGCATGTCCTGTTGCTGTTGTATTGATGCTATTAATGCTGTGGAAGTGCAAAACCAACTGAATTTAAAATGCGAGCCATTATAGCGCAGAATTTTGACTGGTTTCTCAGTGACTAATCGCATGCATACAGGGGCTTGTGGTCAATGTCTAATAATACTTCTATGTGCACAATTTGTGTTTGTATTCCATGTTGAGCGGCTATAAATTAAAAGTCAAGTCTGTTGTTTCTTCTTCCATCAGTGTTAACGACCTCATAATGTTGCTGGATGCGTTGCATACCGCTAGATCGATGAGTGTGATTACTACATCCTCAGCCACAAACAAAAGACAGACTTGTAGGAGTCTGTCTTTCGGGAGCACAGAAAGCTGGAGCTCAGTGATGGAGAGAGATGACAAGTAAGTGAGAGAGAGAAATGGCATACAGAAACAATGAAGGAGTGCAGGAGGGAGAGTTAGAAAGAGAATAACGGCACTGTGACATTATAGTGAGACACAGAGTGAGACATGACAGGAGCTGAACAATGCTGAGTGACAGAAAAAATTATGCCAGAGAAATGAAAGTCAAATATCTGGACCCTCCTGGTGTTTTGTTACATTTTATTCACAAAACATGAATATAAAGATGTAACAGATGTAACAAAGCTCTACATGAACACATGATTTTCTCACCAGTGACAAAAAACAGCAATGTTAATTGAACAATTGTGTTTATACCAACATTATACAACATATTTGATTGTATTGTCATTAACACATTTAATCTAGAGTGATAACCATGAAAAATTGTTGGGCGATACGGCCAAAAATATTATGACAACAAAGAAATTTCATATCAGTCGATATTGATAATTATCACAATAAATGTCAAATATTTTTTTCTTTCAAGTTTAAAGGCTGATTTTTGCTCCTGAGTGAAAGTTAATTGTGGTTTTAAATTATTCTTTATGGTCAAAATATGACAAACATTTGCCAAATAGTGGAATATTTCACAAATGTGAGGTAGAACAATCAAAACAATTATTAAGATAAAATCTTTTTTCAACATTAAAATATGCACGAGTAAAATTAAGAAAAATCCTTTTTCAGTTCTTTTTCCTAAACAAAATAGATATCTGAATAGAAAAAATAAGTGCTGCAGTGTGATACAGCACACATGTAAAATGACTCAGACTGTAGTTACATGTCCAGTTACACACAATAATGTAAGTGTAGCAAAGGTTATTTTTCATTGCTACAAATTACAAATGTCCCCTAAACGCCTCACATGCAGACTATCGGTTGATGCTACAATTTACTGATGTTCCTCAAATACCTCATATGGAGGCTACTGCTACTGGTAGCATTTTTTTTTTTTTTGCTTTCAACTCAGTTAATTTTGCACTTTTCTTCATTACAGCAGCTAATTACCTTCTATACATTTAAACTTACACTAATGCTGCTCAAACACTCATAGCTCTCCCCTTCTTTTAGTGACTTTCTCACTAATCCCACAGTTGTTTACAAGCTATTCAGATCTGCTAATTACTTTAGCTTAACAGCTAGCAATGGCGTCTCTCTCTCCTCTCACTCTCCTGCTCTCTCTTGCTTGGTGTGTCTCATGTTTAGCTATTCCTCTGCGTCCTTTAGTAATAATGGTACATGCTATAGATGTAGTTTATTTGCCGTGATGGAGGCGAGGCTCAGTGAATTAGAAGTGCAGCCCCACATCATGGAAACCCAGTTTTTATCTGCTGTAGTAAACCAGCCGACCCAGCCTCTCAGTTTAATTATATCCAACATTTATCGAACATTTGTTATATTTCTATCAAGGAAAATTATATCAAGATAATTATTGTTATTGTTTTATCGCCCTGCCCTTCATTAATTATGTTTTTATCTGTGTGTCATTTCTTGTTACTTAATCATTGACACAATTAATGCTCTGTCATTCAACCCCTCTTTTCATTCTCCATCGGTGGGCCTTTTTAGATGTTGCTTTTTTACATGTTTGTAGATCACAATTATTTTTGCCATAAGAGCATGGTTAAAGTTCATATTTTCATGTGAGCAGTAACAAAAAGTCACAGGGGTTAAATTGTGTCATTTTTGAAAATAAAACATGGCTGGATAGTTTAAGAACCCACTCGTTTTTATCTCATGTGTTGCTATATGTTCTGTGTAGAACTTCAACACAATGTCTCTGTTTCTGCTGTGCAGATCAGGCTCATTGTGGTATGTTGCATTACATGACTTATTTATACATCACAATGTTCAGCATATTGCAGAACAGGTTTGACAGCTGTCTAAGGCAATCTCACATGATTAACAAGAGCATCGTTGTCAGAAGCACAGGGGAACACAAAACAGTCTGAGCTATAAAAATTAACCACAATAAGAAGAAAACTAAAAAATACCACCTGGCGATTGTATGCCTCCGCCAACCAGTCAAGTTGCAGTTCACATCTATGTCTGTCCAGACTCATGATATTTGTAGTGAAGACTTTGAAGGAATTTCATAGAACAATCACCACAGTTTTAAGGTGGGTGCCCAACATTAGTGTCGCCAATTCAGTATCTGACCAAATGTGACCAAATGTGAAATATGGTCACAATCTCCCCTTCTCCCCAGAGTTACGGTGTTGAATAATGGCCAGAGAAGTGTTTTTGCAGAACATTATGATGTCACAGTGAAGTTAACCTTTGGCCTTTTGGATATAAAATGCCATCACCTCATCATTTTATCCTGTTAGACATTTGTGTGAAATTTTGTCATAATTAGCGTATGAATTCTTGAGTTATGGCCAAAAACATGTTTTTGTAACCTTTGCCTTTGACCACCAAATTGTAATCACTTCATCCTTGAGTCCAAGTGGACGTTTGTTCCAAATTTGAAAGAATTCCCTAAAGGCGTTCCTGAGATACTGCATTCACAAGAATGGGATGGACGGACAGCCTGAAACTATAATGCCTCCAGCCATGGCTGTCACTGGTGCAGTGGCATAAAAAAAAGTCTAAGTCAGAGGTTATCAATGAAAAGGAATGGGAGTGCAAATAAAACAGTCTCAAACAAGAATGGATTACAAACAGAATAATTCATCCAGCTGTTTTGCACTAAAAAGGGGGATTTTGGGAAAGTCTGGCTCAGCTTCTGTTTGTCTAATATTGCTTCACCCAAGATTGCCTGTTAATCTAGCTAATGCCAAAGTATAATGTTTTCTCATGAATGTTGTGCATGGTTGTGTTGGAGTACTATATGAGGGATGCAGGGGTGTGGAGTAGACAATAAAGACACTGACTGTGCTGCTAAGGAGACATCCTAATTTGTCACACTAATATCTTCTGCAAGCAGACTCTACACTTGTCACTGTAACTTAAGTCAATACAGCGTTTAAATTGAGATCAAAGAGACATATTCTGGGCTCTTACAAACACAAATGAACAGAACAACATATACATTCAAATTATATACCAAGAATAGAAAACACATACAAGCAGCTACACTGCACATACACAGACACCCACACACATACACACAACACTATCTGTGCAGATTTTGAGCCAAATCCACAAAGAATGGATTGTGTCCGCTAATAGCACCATGAATTGCGCAGCATTTTCACCCACAATCTGCCCCGTTTTAAGGTCCTATTGACAAAAGACTTTGCACTACTGATATGCTGGCGCTAAGTTGAGTGCAAGTTGCCCTTGTTTTGCATCTGATTGAGTGAGCGGAGCGGTTTCCATTGTTTCAGGCTTTTCTCTACATTTCAGCACACAGATTGGTCCATAATGAAAACTGCAGAGAGCACAAAAGCCTCAAACTACGTGTCTTTAATTAGCAGAAGTACGCACACACAAAGCTCTCCACAATCACAAACCAACTTTGATGTATTTTGCGTCTTTTCCTTCTCTAGTATTTCGCTTCTATAACATAATCTACTGAAATGTCAAATGTCAAAATACAGCCATTGACTCAGGCAGGTCTGAAATGTGTTCGATTAATGTCTGAATCTTGCAATAATGTTATTCAGGTGTCACTGAATGTATCTGGGATTTCGCAGAAACATCAGTGCTGATGTTTTGTTTGTTGCCCATAGTTGGCTGTGTGTCACAGCTGGCTACAGTAAGTGTAAGTGCGTCTCCAAACTGAGAAAGACGCTGTGCGCATTTACATACGTGGCACAGCAGCAGTAACTTGTCTGTTTGGACCGGATTGGTCAGGATCTCACAGCAATTAATGTTCTCTGTTCTGCTTCACATCTATGCAGGTCAGCTGTTACACACAGATTCCAGGTTTATAAGGTGGAATTGTTTGTAATAAAGCCGCCCTTATGGCTGAATCCTGAGCTCCATCAGAGCTATCAGGACATTTTTATTTTTAAGTAGCTCAAAGTCTGAGATAAGCCTACCACCCCATACCCACTTGATCCCCGCCAATGTCTGACTGAAGATTTTGCCCTTGATATCATTCAATATCAATTCAATATCATTCAAGCCTCACAAGCTTGAAGATTTGAAGAGAAAGAGAGAGAGACAGAGAGAGATTGAGTGAGGAGTGAGTGTGCACGTGACACTAATAACTCCACCCTAATTGCATGTGCTGGCTCTTTTTGCAACAAGACTTTTTTACATAGGAAAGGGCCAATTTTGCACCAAATGTATGAGTATTACCTAATTTACATACATGCAGATGGCACAGGCGCACCATGACGCTATTTACTTGGCAGCGCAGTTTTGTGGTGCATTTCACCCTTTGTGGGTGCTTCGTGAATTACACGCTATCTTTGTCTCATTTGCACAGGTTTAACGGTCACAAAAGCCGCGCAATCCTTTCATGGATTTGGCCCTTTGTGTTTAACAGCAGCCAAGTCAAATCAAGTCGAGTCAATTTTATTTATATAAAGGTATCTCAGGGCACTTTTCACATAAAGCAGGTTTAGACCTTTAATTTACAGACACCCAACATTCCCCCATGAGCAAGAACTTGGCAACAGCGGTGAGGAAGTTTACTGCATCCATAACAAAATTCTCAATGCTTGCAAGCAACACTGCTCGCTGTGTAGCAACAAATTTCCAACTATATCTCTCTGTCTCAAGGGCATAAACATAGCTTGAGTTTTACACATCAAACATTAGCAGGGGACCATCAGTCTAAGTAAAATACAAATGGACTTTATGGCAATGAACAACAGCATTTGAATCCCAATATATAATCTGAACGTATAATATATGTAAATATCATGCCTGGGAAATTTTTCAAATGAACAGGTACATTTTTGAGAATGATATTGGTTTGTTTATTCCTACAGGGAAAATGGACTGACTTCATATTTTCCAACACTGTTGTTTACATTCATTCAGCTACATTGAGGTCTCTAATAGAGTGATCATCTCCATTGGGAATGAATTTGACGACGATTTTTTTAGAGCGTATCTTATTTCTGTATACAGTTTGCATATCCTCCTAAAGCAAGGAATATAATTTATTCCATGTGACTTTTTCTCTCTTTCTCTCTTAAACTGTCTTAAGACAGCGAGCAGTTTCCGCCGCCTTCATCATTTTCAGTGTAAATATGTTGGCAGCTGAGCGGCAGCAGCAAGGAGAGGGAGGGCAGCTGCCACTCTCGTGGACGCACACAGCTATTTGCTGCTGTCTGAGCTGATGGCTCAACTTTTTCTAAGTTGCCACTATGGATCGCAGTATAGCCATGATAACCATAGAAACCACAGTGAGAAAAATGATACAGGAGCTAATTTTATTTGACTTACAGTACCAGTCAAGAGTTTGGACACACGTTCTTATTCAAGAGATGGGAAGGTGTGTCCAAACTTTTGACTGGACCTTTATGTTTTACTTTATTTTAGGTATCTGTGTTCTCTGAATTATTCACCTCTTCACCAGCAGTGAACAAATATATCAATGAAGAGAAACAATCTGCTTCAAAGTTTGATTGTCAGGTCTGGGCCAATAAACAGCATTTGTGAGATTAGTTAGCAATATATTACTATATTAATCATGTCACATAAATTGTGTCATGTTGCTAACCATTTACTCTATTTTAAGCAACAACCTGCTCTCTTTAGCTCTGTGATTAGATTAGACGAAGTGCAGCAGCCTGTGGTGTATAGTACAGGCTATTACTTGTTAGTATAGGATTGGAGGCAGCTGCCTGTAGCTGCAGCAGCAGTGTTACGCTCTGCTGCCGTTGATTCAAAATACAGAACATCAGTGTCTCTGGGCGACAGACACATTGGTAACCACTCGCTGTATGAGAGCCTTTAGGCAAATATTTCTTAACAGCTAAGACTGCTTAATTTTGGTCTATTGAATAAACTGCTGGGAACTTCACATGTGTGAGCAATACAAAATTAGACAGCAACATATAAAGTACATCCATCCAAGTATAACTAGAGGCACATTTCATTACATTTTAATGAAGTTTTTTTTTTTTTTTTTTGAGATTGACCTTACTCGGATATAAGAAACATTTTAAATTTCGAAAGTTCACTTCATGGTACTTCACATCCACAAAAGTCAATTTAAAATGCATGACATGAACTACTGACTTTTAAAGACAGTTTTTTTTAGAGAATAAAGCGGGAGCCTTAGGGATACACATTAACATAACGCCTTGGTCATGTAAGGTTATGTATTTAAAGCAGCATTACTCTACTCATTACTCTGTAATTTTTGAAGCCTGTAATTTAAAAACAATAGTCTTGTACAGTACTTGTCATGCATATTATTCACAAAATGATAGATGGATGATTTATCCTTTTGTCCTTGCCTCCAGCAAATCAAAACAAATTACTTTGTCATGTTGTAAATAGTAAATGAGTGTGTACATGTACGTGCTGTGATTGTGTATACTGACATATTTTTGTGAATATACCAGGGGACATTATGATTGTATGGTATCTCTCTTAGAATAGAATAGAATAGAATAGACCTTCACCTACATTTGCTGGTCCCAGTGCCTTGGCCCCTGTTACTATTTTCATCCTTTTCTGACATATGTTTCTCCCTCTCCCTACTCCATCCTTCCCTCTCTCTCCCACCCACCCCTACTCACTGGTTTTCTCGCTGTTTTTTTTTACTCTCTCTCTATTTCATCCTGCGACTGTTGTCCTTTTTGCTCTCTTCCCACTCCCTACCACCTGTCTGTCCCCCTCTCTAAAATCTCTCCTCTATAATCTCTCTCCCACTCGCTCCCCTTTCCTGCCCCACTCTGTGCAAAAAATCAGACAGATGCTAAGGTTTAATGCTTTAATTTGGCTGGCTGTCAGCCCTTCAATCTCTTTGATACTTGTACACCTAGTCCCATCGAAGACACTGTGATCCAATTTGGGCATGCTGGCATCCGCTCAGACAAACGGTTGTTTGTGAGACAGCACAGTTTTTTTTTTTTTCTCCTCTGTGCTGTTTTGCATGTGTTGGCATGTTCGTAAGGGTGCATGTCTTTGTTTATTTCGCTGCATGTATGTGTGTTGTTGCGTTGGAGGGCAGTCAGAGACACAAAGAGAAAAGGAGAGATTTGTCATTTGGCAGCACAAATTTCATGTAATTAATGCTGCCAGTTTAAGAAGTGCAGTGTTTGAAATGTTTACCAGAGAAGCAAGCACAGCACAGTGTTATCTGAAAAAGGGGTTGGAGGAGAGTGAATATACCTTATTGTTAGTAGGAGGGAGGAAGACCTTATTAGCAGGTGGACTTTGGATGTGTTCCAACAACGGCCAATCAATCAAATTGGTTCTTCTAATCGTCTCTCAAAGTTGAGGGCTCCCCACCATGATGTACTGACAGTTTATCGACCAAGAGGAGAATCCAGGCCAACTTCAAAGAGGAATTTAATGTTTTTTTGTGCAAGAGTTTTTTGTTCCCACAGTTCCAAGATGCAAATTTACCAATAATTTATATACGGCAACCCACATATTAATACAAAGCAGCCCGAATATGCTGCTAAGGGCAGATAATGCCCATTTTAAAGATGAATAACATGTCAGGAGACAATGAAATGCCTGCCACTGTGTTCCTGATGCTTAATTATGTGTGCAAGTTATTTTAGAATAAAATGTTATCTGTGCAGCTAACTTTCAAAACAATGAAATGTTTTGTGGAACTTGTCTAAAAAAATTGGACTTTGTTAGGTCTGCCTTAGATCTAGCCATTTTGCAGGTACTTGCGGAAAACTTGCTTGAAAGATGCAGTTGGCTCTCCAGCCTTGTTTTTCATCTTTTTTTCATCTTCATTCCTCATAAACTTGCCGGTAGTGTAACACGATGGTGTGCAGAAAAGCAAAGACATTACTTGAAAGGGCATGTGCTTGTTCGCTAGATTTAATGAAAGCAGCCACAAAAATGGATGGATGGATAAACAAATTACCAGCAACTGTGTATGATATTTAATACATTACTATAAAGAATCACCTATTAACCTAAACGTGTACAGATTTTACCCTCATATCATATTAAGACTGAATTTTGATGTGCATTAAAAACACAGTCTGGGATTTGTTTTTAATGTAGCAGACATAAATACAATAAATTGAGTTTATGTAATTTTGAATGAGTATGTGCTACTCCGCCAGCAATGACAACGGCTTAGAGCACCTGTGTTTGCACTGAGGATGCTGGTCAGAAAGTACAGGTTTAGTTTCATTCCAAAGCTGCACATACATACATCAGTATTCACCAACAAGTGTAGACAAACAAAAAGTTAAATGTAATCATTTGCAGGTAATTTTAAATGTTATTTTGATAAATACCAATTAATGAAAAGCTATGTGTTCCATTTTCCTTCTGGGCTCAAATATCCAGTGTGATCTGGAAAAAAAAAAGCATTGTGCCTGATGAAAATGGCAAGAAAATGGAGCAGAGAAAGAGAGAGAGGGGCTGTGTTTGTGTATGTCCTTTTCCTCAGGCATCACTGAAAGCTAACTTTTTTATGTTCCAATCCGTTTTACTTTACCAAAGTTTTCCTTGTGTGTATGTGTTTTCTTCCCACAAAAAATGCTTTCTAAACTGCCACAACATGTTACAACCAAAAAAGGAACTTTTTACCTTATGATTCCTTTTCTTTTTCTGTTCCCTATCTGAATAAAGTTTTAAGCTTGTAATGGCTGACATACATTTAAGTCCTTGTGTTGTTTTTCTGAATATGACAGCAGAAAAACAAGTTTTCTGTTTTAGTTGTAGACATCAAGGCGGGAAGCTCAAGTTAATAAGACAGTCCTTGTCCAAAACATCATGAGCGGAAGAAATGCTCCAAGCACAATAACATAAGCGTGAGCTTAGTTAGATTATGAGGCACCAACTAAATTATTACCCACTAAAGAGACTGACTCAGTGATTCAGTTTGGGCAGGTCGACAGTCGCCCGGGGGCTGGTGTGTGTTTGTGTGTTTGATAAAGTGTCTCAATGTTTATAACAAGGAAGGTGAAATCACGGGAAGTCCAAATGTCAATGACAGACAAGCCAAACAGCAGGCAGAGAGGGAGGGAAGTAACACCCAACACATAAAAGGGAAAACAAAAACTTGGTTCAAACACTTCCAAAGCTAGAAAGGCTAGTAATTTTCTAAAACTGTTGTCACAGTGAACCTGTACATCACCTGCAAACCCAAGTTCAATGTCTTGTTGTCACAACTGCATCATACTTGTGATACTTCATTTCACCTGTCTATAATCCACAACCCTGCAACCTCAAAACCAACAGAACGATTTATGATGAAGAAAGACACCCAGGCACACAAAAAGAAGATGATAAGCATTTCCAAAACCTAATGCAGGAGACACATGCTTTGATTCATACTGTCACTAACCTGACATACGAATCAAAGAATCAGGGAGTCAAAACAAGCTTCTAAAAGTACAGTAAAGAAGTTGAAACAGGATAAATTTCCTGCAGACAAAACTCACAGGATGGTTTGTGAGGTGCATGGTGCACTCTCTAATGCAAACTCTTGGGGCAGGATGCATGAAGGTACGCCGCACCACTCACATGCTTGCTTGCTGCCATTGCTGTTGCTGCCGTTCATATGGCGTTTCAAAAGCCCCACCTCCATCCCAGCACCCACCTGTAGGCTCTGAGTCTAGGGGGCTCCCTGCTATGTAAGATCAATGTTCCCTTGTGCGGAGTGACAAGGTCAGAGCCTAGATGCCAAACACTAATTCTACATATACTACATTTAAATAATAATCTACTCCATGTGAGCTGGCTGACTGAAATGCAATTTAACTGATAAATCAAATGAATGTACTGTGCAGTGTTGTTTATTTCATGTGTGTGCACATTTTTCCCTCCCTGAGACTAATCTGTAATCTTATCTGGTTTTGACTTTAACACAAACACCTTTTTCATCAACTCCTTTTTCCCCAGATGTCTTGTTCAGACATTCAAAGCTTTTTAGCCATGTCAGAAAGTAATGGTTTTCACTTGTTTTGTCTTGTTGTTTTTTTTTTTTTTTTTTCTTTAATTGCAGAAAGATTACTTTAGCTTTTAAGGGCTTACATAAAAATACTGCTTTGTGTCACAGTATGTTTGAGTCACAAACAAAGACAGTAAGCTCAGAGGAACAACCCTTGTCGAAAAACAAACATTAGGCAGACAGCCATTAGGGAAATAACTAACTAAATAAATGAATATATAAATAAAAATCACATGGATGATTTCCTATTTGAATGCTCAAAAGTGATGATACTGCATAGAGCTTGCCTTTCGGGTTCGTGTGCACCTCTGCAGCATGACTAATGTGTGGAAATGATATGAAGTCACATGACATGTCTTAGTATGAGTATGTGAA
This sequence comes from Thunnus albacares, assembly GCF_914725855.1. Taxonomy (NCBI): domain Eukaryota; kingdom Metazoa; phylum Chordata; class Actinopteri; order Scombriformes; family Scombridae; genus Thunnus; species Thunnus albacares. Next base: position 23,439,531 of record NC_058107.1, on the reverse strand, counting down.
GAGAGAGATAGAGACAGAGCAAGTGTAAAAAAAAAAAAAAAAAAGAGGGAAAGAGTGAGAGCTCTGGGTTTCCATGGCAATGGCTTTTTGATTGTATGGCCTACAACAATCACAGCTGGGAACAAAGAATGTGGAAGTGAACTTTGGAGGGAAAAAGTAAAAGGCAAGTGAATAGAGAAAGTAATCGATTTCATAAAGTTTCTTTTGGGTTTATTTGTTAATGGAATTTATGATTTTAGCCTTGGTCCTGTTGTGGCCTAAATTCAGCCACAGAGAATCTTTGCATTTACAATTTACTACTTTAAGTGGAAAAGTGAACTCTTTTAAATGTAAAGAGACAGAAAAATTATAATTGGAAGCAGAAGGAGGCAATGAATTGAGAATTGATATGCAAAAGCATACATAATCACCCAGAACCTTCTTTGAGCTTATAACTGAACCAAATTAACCAAAAAAAAACAAGTTGTCAAAAGACCACTTTGACAAAAGTTCAGTTGGTGTACGGTCAGTCAGTACAACACTGACTCTGGCCCATAATAACAGACGAATCAAGTGAAGGCCAATTCTGCCAATTTTTGTCTTCACAAAGTGCATGGGCCACTGCTCATCATCAGTACAACCCTTTTAGAGGGGAAATAATTTTAGCCACACAGGTTGGTTCTTGGAAAGAATGTTTAGTTCTGAAGACCTTGGTCTGGGGAGGTGATTAATGTTCCCTGGAGGAATATAATTCAAAGCATATCGCTAACTCTATGTTGGAAAGGCTTCAAAAAAACAATGAGATGGTCTAAATACAGTAGTGGCCCAGCCAAAGTCTTGTGCAGAAACCCAGCTTGAACGCAGAAGGGAAAATGGCACAGCAGAAATTCAAATAAGACACTTGCACCTTCAGAACATTTACAAGTTTTTGAAACCCTGAGACTCCCTGCGACTTTAGGAAGTTAGAACATAGAAAATGTTTTTCTCCATAGAAAAAGTGCCAGACAAAAAGGAAATAGCTTTTAGAGTTGAAAATTATCCTGAAGTACCCAAAGCACCATGAGGCTGCAAACCTATTCACACTGTAGCACCAATATCTATCCATCCTCTGCTCTATACTTCAATTCTCCTTCTCTCACTTGTCTGAGTTTGTCACTCTTTCTCTCAGGAATTTGAACTTGTCATCCAGGTTGATGAGTTGTATTCCCTTATGTAGCTGAACACAAATAAGAACCATCATTACAGCCTTTCGTAATTGCTCTTTGCTAAACACATTTTCCCATTTACTCTAATTGGGAGCGGTGTGTAATTGAATTAACTTTTTTTTTCGAGTAATCAATCAGCTTGTGTCAGTCAATGCGTCCAAGTTCATTGAATGTATTCGCCCATGTTTATGTTGGTGTATCAGTGTGTGACAGTGTTCATGGTGATGCTTTTACAGAGTGTGGTTTTGCTGTGTGTGTTAACCGGTGGTTCGGACACAAGCGCGTAACTTGAAGCCTGACGAGATGGATTTTCGTGTGATCTTGTAATCTCGCAAATCCAGCTGCCTAGCAAGGTAATGTGTGAGTGGGAGGCATCTGAAAATGCACAAGTGGATCCAGTTTTGTATCGGGGTTGAGCACAATGGGATTAATTCGTTGTTAGGACAATATCACACTGAAATCGTACCACAAAAAATGATCATTCGCTGTTGCTTATCAGACTATCAGCAAAAGAAATGGCTCTTAACGCAGACTAAACCTTTATTCTGTAGCTGCTGTCCAGCTGAAAGCACTGTTCTATATTATGTGTGTCTAACATACTGTTTGAGTACATATTATGCGTGTGTTTGAGCGTGTCCATGTCTCATGTGATGGTTGCCAGTGGCATACAGGAAGCACTCTTTCTCTGACAAAAGACAAGCGTACATACTGTAAGAATTCTCCTTTTGTGTTATGATATTCGTTGTGTAATGTATGCTGTTACATGGCTGTGGTCCTTGATTTAGGCGCTGTCATGATTTTCTTTTTTAATAAGTTTGTGTGTTTTGAAAATTAATAAAATATATTAAAAAGATAAATAAAAAAGAATTCACCTGTGAACATCATAAGAGGCAGAAGATGACACGAAGAGATGTTCTGTTTGTGCCCCTTGCTTCTGCTATTGAACTACAGAGAAGTCTCTGTATCTCCCTGTCTTTCCTTCTCAGTCATATTTGCCTTTTTCCTCAGCCTTTCAACCTTTTTTTTTTTTAAAAAAAAAAGAAATATTCATTTCCTTTCTTCGCCTTTCTCTCTCACAAACTTATTTCCTCCTTTGTCTCTTTTCAGAATGCTGTAATATGATTTATGCTTCTTCCACTCAGAAACAGACATTTGGAAACCACACTCTGTGCTGTGCTTTTCTGCCTCTTCTGGTGGAACAAGCCACAGATAATCCAGACTCCTTTTTCAGTGCCTGCTGTGAAGTGAAAAAAAAAGAACAGAAACTGAGCACAGAGGAGAGGAGCAAATAGGAGAGGAGAGGAGAGGAGGAGAAAAGAGGACAGGAGAGGAGAGGAGAAGTGAGGGAGAACATCTGGCAGCAAGAATATAAAGCACGGCTGGTGTAAATGGAGAGGTACAATCTTTCCTTTCTCCTCTCTAGAGATGAAAGGCTTCAGTATCAGTCGACTGCTAAACAGGTGTATGAGATGCTGTGTGTTTGTGAGCATGTGTACAGTTGTTCATGTGTGTGTTTCCTTCTGACCTTTCCTTGTTCGCGTATAATAGGTCAATGAGACCTTTCAACCAACCGTATCTAAGACAGCGGTCTCTTTAGCAATCCGAGCATACACACACACACATACATGCACACCCAATAGAAACAAACTCACGCCACCCAAAGATGAACAGGGAAACACATACATCCTGAGTAGTTTCATTAACCAGATGCTGCAATGATGTTTTGAATCACACTCAATAATGGGTGAATGGGCTTGTGAAGGCCACTGCAATTCCTCTTATTTAGTCTTTAATATCAGAGAGATAGCTAATGGTCAACATTTAACTTCAGGACACACTGCAATTGCCATTTGCCTGATTAGACAAGATTAGGTACTAAAAGATAGACGGCTGCAAGAGGATCAGGAGAGAAGTGCTGTTGAAGGAAGAAGCTGACAACAAATTCATAGTGAGCAGAAAAAGCTCATATCTGTATCAACACATTATACATGGAAGCCAAATTCTGTAAATTGAGTTTTTTTTATGTTTGTCTTCTCCAGACCTTAACAAATTGTGTTTGTGTTGCTCCCAAATTGCGTGCTCCCAAATTATGAACTGCTCGAACATATCTCTAACAAAGATTTGACATGATGAACCAAAAAAAAAAAATCTTGTACCATCCTTTGAATTCCTAATGATTTTCTGGTGTTCCCTTCTCTCCTATTCTCTCGTGTCCACCGCCATCCGGCTCTCCTTCCACTCCATATGTTTCTACATCCGCTTTCTTCACTCTTTGCGCTGAGTACATGAGCTGAATCTCAACAATGTGGAAACTCTTCACTTGATTGGATGTCTTATCAGTGAAAACACAAGAGCTTTAATTTAAAAACAAAAACTTGCCACGCATGACTGCACAGAGATGGGCAGGATGATTGGATGTAACCATACGTATGCGCGCATGTGTGTGTTCGTGTGTGCATATATTTTTTATGTATATGAGCAAATATGAATACATTTACTTGTGCGTGCATGTGTGTGTGTGTGTGTGTTGTTTACTTGTGTTTGGATGAATCCATGCATCACTTTCATCAGTAGTGTTTTAATTATGATAACACATAATTATAATTACTTTTATATCGCTGTGAGCATCATTATAACTCTATAAGTTGTCATGCATGCATTCTTCACATCACAGCATCCAAGCACGCAATGTGTGTGTGTGTGTGAGCGTGTGTAGAAATGATAGTGATTTTACACACATTAGACAACGATTCAATAATGATCTTACACCCTTTTCTTAAAACTCTCCATGGGAGTATTCTCAAGGTATGCTTAACATGATTAAGAGAATTTCATGTTTTTTGATGCATAATGGTTTTGATTTCTTCAGATCCAGACCAGTACAGATCACAGAGGAGAGGGGAGGAGATAGAGAGTAATTAAGAAGAAAAAGCAGAAAAGAATGAGAGAACGACGAGGCCATTAAGGAGCAGAATAAGAAGATAGTGCCCAATAGAGCTGTCTCCTTCTTAATGAATTTAGCTTCCCTCATAATCATCTGAACAAACAAAAAAACACTGTCTACATCTTATTTCTCCTAGTACCTTTCATTTTCTTTTACTCAGGATTATTTCCTTGCGTCTTATTAAATGTATCCATCCTGCTGTCTATCTTCATTGATGCTTCAAATGGTATAAAGGAAGTCTTTTTCTCTGCAAAAAGGAAGCCGAGCCAAGAAAACAGGTAATGAGTAGGCCTATCTACCATGAACAGCCGCAGGGAGTCATTCAACGGAGAGACATGAAAACAGAAATGTGTTCTCTTTTTCTCTAATTCAAGCCCTCACATTACGATTACATGTTTAGGAGAAACCAGGTTATCGGGAGACATCGGGTTAGGACAGAGAACACATTTATTGTATGTGCACAGCAACAACCTTGTTGGTGTAAAAGCCCGCATTTATGTGCAGATGGTCAGTAATCTTGTTTTTTTTTTCTTCTCAGATAATTAGGACTGAAAATGCATGGAGAGAACAATGGTGAGAGATCTCATGGTTCATGTTCAGGTGGAGTCAGGTGTGTTTTGTCTTTTTTAAAATATTCATAATATTCAAGCGCCCTGACACACGAGGGTAAGCAATTTTTGGTGAACTAATTTCTGAGATTGAATGGAACATTTGCAGTCTCCCCAGTGACATTCACAAACACATAGCCAGAGAAGAAAAGAAAAGAAACAGAGCAGGGATTTCTGGCACAACTTCACCTACTTCAAAAAGGTGCATGGAGAATTGAAAAAAGTCTGGTCGAAACTCCAGCAACACTTGTAGTACATAAAGAACAACTTTATTGTTAGACCAAAGTGCTTTGGCTTGCTGCCTCTCTTCAGGGTCGTAATACAACACATTATAAAGAACGCTTAAATAGGGAATTTTGACCTCTTCAGAGAGCAAAAGAACAGCTTCCTCAACTCAAAAACATGTCAAATAAAAATACCTATACATGAGAAATACCTAAAAATACCTATAACTGTACACAAACTGATCAAATTATAACTTTCAATATTTCAGGTCCACACAAAGCACAGATGTAGTATAATCTAGGTTGTTTTTGTGCTTGTTTGTGTGTTAAATTGTAAGTGATAATTTGCTGTCATGCCCCATTGAAGGTACATTAAATGAGTCCCCAACACACCTCTGTCTACCTTTACAGGCCTTACTCTATTCTCACGTACTGTAGGCTATATTTGGTAGGCTGGTCAGTTCAGCAATCTGGAGTAGTCTACATGGTAAAAGAATTATCAAAGAAAAAGCACATTAATATACCTTTCCTTACACGATTGTGCAATTAAACACAATAATGCTGACTAGTAGAAATTAGTGCATTTTGAACTGTGTTTGCATGCATGCTCGGCGTTTAAAGTAAAGCTTTCCCCAGTTTTTAGTAGTCATCAGAACATTTTGCTGGTTCAACTGGACTCCATTCGCCAGGGACTCATATTAGAAAAGTTCTACTGCATAATTTTTTGGTGATTAGTGATCATTCTGTGGTTTGGGTCTGGTAAACACTACTATAATAATGAACTCATTCGTACATGAAAATCCAGGCAAACATTCCAAAACATTATCTTTCGTGCGGAACAGAGGCAGAGTACACATCAGTATGATATTAGCTTTGGGACAGAGTTTTTCATGTTAACAATACTGATGAGAATAACATCTTCATTTTTGAAATGGGTGGAGCTTTTATCTCTGGTGACCAAGTAGCCTCGTTTTATTGCATGTGTACGTATTGTCTACATGTCCTTGGGACAATTATTCAGCCTCATAGACAACAGAAAATAGTCAACACATTGTGTTAACATCTCAACAGTGTTAACATCTCAAGGACTGACAGGGTTTCACCAGAGACTTCAATGTCTACACATACACATCCACCCACAAATGCACACACTGACATGCAAGCATCTTTATGTACAGCAAACACACAGCACACAGCACACAGATGAATATGGAAACAAATAAGCATTTCACATGTACTGCATGTCCGACAGACATTATAACCCCTTATTATGGCAGTTACACTGCATGAGTGCAGCATAAATTTGAGAAATATTTTTTTTATTCATGGTGGACATGAGGTGTCAGTGTTCATTATAATGGAGAGGAAAGCATTCTGTGCCCAAATCGGATCCCTCTCAAACAAAAAAAGCATAATTTGTAGTGCTTGCCCTGGAGAGTGTTGATGCCATATGGTCTAAATGCTGTTTAAGATGCCTTACAACACTGCCAAGAAACATTTCTTGGGGAAAACAGAGGTGCACACACACACACAGTTTGACTTTGCCTCTTTTCCCTCCCACTTGTACCACACCGACTGCAGTGTTGTCTTTTCCTCTCACTCATACCGCACTTTGCCCCGTTTCCTTCTCTAGCTCACTGAACTCTGCTCCTTCCTCCACTTGTTCTGCATCCCCCTCTCCTGCCTGTCCTTACCTCTCTTTGGCTTCCCCTAACTCCCTCCAGGCATACACACACTGGCAGCTCTTTCTCCCTCTCTCTCACTCTGATCTCACAAGGGAGCACTCTTGTCCTGCTGCTATTCCTCCTCACGGCTTATTTTGCTTCAGGCCTTTCCCCCTCTCCAGCTCAGCTACCACACTTCTTCCCTCCCTTCTTTATTTCCTTCCCTCACCTCTCTTTCAGGAAACGCTCTCCCTCTTCCACATCTTGTCTTTCTCCAATATGTTCCTCTTCCTAAACTCTGCTTCCATAACAGTGGGAGTAACCTGATAGAGAAGCCTTCCTTCCTGAGATGTCCTCCTTACTGGGGTTGAAAGGTTTGAGTGCTCCAGTGACCCTAGGATCTGTGTTGTCTGGGGCATTAGCTCCTGGTAGGATCTCCTACTGGAAATTGCTCCCAGAAGAGCAGCCAGGCAAAGAAGGATTTTTTTTTAAGCCTATAGAAAAGCCTAGTGGGAGATGGGCCATCTTGGCTGGAATAGGCACACTAGGGCCCCGACTCTGGGAGGTAGGCTCACAGCACCAAGCAGTTGGGCTCCGACGCATGGAGCTCAGGCATGCTCTCCTAGAAGCAGCAACATGCGGTGGGAAAAAAAAGACATTGAGCTTTGCTACTTATTTTGCTGCCATTACAATCCCTTCCCTTTTCCTTCAATTTACTCTAATTCTTCCTCTTCTTGCACCGACCTCTTTCATTGCTTTTACCTTTTTACCCTTGTGTCTCTCTGAGTCCATTGTCTTCAACCACCATGTGAATTCAAGTCAGTCATTCACATCTAAGCATGAACGGAGTGGCATCTCCTCCCGTCTGCCCTGTCCTTCTAAAACCAGATGTGGTTGATCAACTTGAGTTCTTTCTCCCTGGGTTTCATCCTGTCTTCTCTTATTTCCATTGCCCCCTCTTCCCTCCCTTTGTCATTTCAGATACAAAACTGTCATTTCTCTCATCATTTTCACACTGAACTATTCACGCTCCATACCCTCCCACCTCCCTCTAAAGACAACAAAAGAAAGGTTGTCTTTCTCTTAGCTCAACATGCATTTCTGCCCTGCCTACTACCTCTCCTTTCTTCTCCATCCTTCACTTGTCTCCACACTCATCTTAGCTCTCCTCTCCAGCAATTTTCTATATCCTCTCTTGCTTCGAAGCTCATTCACACTGGGTTTGAGTTCAGCTGACTTTCTGTCTGTGCTTAGCATGATCCACCGCTTTCTCTACCTCCCTCTCTTGTCCTTTGTTCATGTTCACACTCAGCTGGCCTCTTCTCCTCCACTAGTTCCCACTCGCTGTGTCCTCTTCTGCACCTCCTGGTTATCACTCCTCCTTTACCGCCTCACCCCCTTACTTCCCCCTTTGCCTTCTTGCACGCTTCTCTCGCCAACCCCCCCCTCTTCCTTCACCAGTGAGCCTAACACTTCACACTGAGCTGTTTTCTGCCCTCCTTCATACTTTCCATCCTTCATTTCCTCCTTCTGTCCCTCCCTCCTTCCCTCCTTCAGAGAGCAGAATTACACTTCAAACAGTGCATTATAGGGGGTCAGAAAAGTAGCTAAATGCACCAGTGTTCTGTTTCTGAAAAATACTTTCACTCACTCACATACACTTTGACTCCATCCCTCCATATTACACCCTACGTGTCCCTCCTCTCTCTTTTAGCTACACAACACACAGAAACACACACACAGGCACATACACTAACAGCAGACTTCACACTCATATCTCGTATTCTCCATCTCTCTTTCACATTCTCTCCATCTCTCTCTCGCTCTCTCTTATTCCCATCTCAATAGCGTGGTCTGCATGAATCGCCTGCCCCATTACAGTCATTACAACAGAGCCGCCATTTCTCTCTTTCCTCCCTTGCTCCTTTTATGTCATTACACAACTTTTTGTTCCATTTTTGAGAAGCACGGGGTGCCCACCATCCTTCCTCAAAAGACTGCCAATATACCCTTGAGCAAAGTCATTTTCCACAAATTGCTCCGATTGTGCTGCTAATGGTTATACGGGGTAGCCTCCAGGTGAGTGTGCGTGTATGTGTGTCTGTAGGCTAGTCTTGATTTGTCCTGTAATAATTAGAGTCTGTGTGTGTTTCTGATCTTCTAGGAGCCCGTCCTGTCCATAATCTGCAACAAATCAAATTCCCAATATCTTGGGAAAAACTGGTCGTTAATATTACTGTGTAAATTGGCATGTCCATATATTAATTAGGGACCGAGCCCAAAAGGCAGAGGACTACTACTGACCAAACAAACACTATCTCTTCCAAGGGCGTTAATGGTATCGGCTTCAAACTTTAATAGATGACTTATGACACTTAAAAACTTTGTAATAATTCAAACGGTTTGGATTTTATAAGCCCTCAAAGTTGCAGTGCCACATCACCCTTACAATGTAAAACAATGGGGAGGCATGAACTTTGTGTCCAACAGAGGCCTCTGACGTCTAAACTATAAGTCTGACCACTTTCAAACCTGTATCAATGGATTTGCCATGAAATTTCCCACTAAAATATGATTTTTAATGTAAGATTTGGCCAAACTCATGGGATTTATGAGGAGATTTCACAAAAAGCGTTCTCTAAAATCCTCCTCTCCAACTGCTCCTGGTGATGTCACTCCCTCAGTGCTGTGAAACATTCCGCAATACACACTCATTATAAAATCACAGGAGGAGCAAGAAAAGACTTTAAAACTCAGACTCTAATATCTCAAAAACAGTAAAAGATAGAAAAAACATGTAAATTCAAGATTTGTAGGTCAAAGTCCTGTGACTCATTTAAAGTTCAAATGAAGTTTGTATCTAAAACTATGTGGAAGCAGTAAATGTTCAAAAAGGTGTGGGTTCACTCACACTCTCCATTTAAATATGAGTATTTTTCTGTGTCCAGCTGCAGTTACTTATTGTCTCTATACACGTGACAGTACACATGTCAATCAAACTTTCAAAATAAAAGTACAACATACTTGTAAGAAATATCCCTCATTTTTAAAAAGCAAAATGATCTGATCCCGACGAGCCAGAGTGCGAGGTCCCGACCAACGCTGCTTGCAACTTTAACTTTAGGTTGTATTTTAATTTCTTGTTTTTTGTATGTTGTTTTGTTCTTCTTTTAGGCTGAAAATTTTAGAAGCTGTAGTGGTAATTGGAATATAAACCTTGATAGCATTTTTGGTGCAAACTCAGGAACTCAGAAGCATTGTCATCGTCACCCATTCAGAAAATCTAATCAGTAACTTTGTAAATTTGGCTTAATTGCAGACATTTATTGGCTAATATGCCACATGAAACCCAGATATTAAGCAAAATTCCTAAATTACATGAACCCCTGCAGGTAATTTTAGTCCAGCGCGAATATGACTAATGTCTGTAAAGCAACTGCTATGACAGGACATCTGTAATGTTAATGACCGGTTTTAATAGGATCAGAGTTCTCTGGAATCTGTCTCCCAGTTTACAGAGAAGGGATTGCCCCCTGCATTTATGAGCTGTTACAGGAAAAGGTTGCACATGTCGCATGTAGCATCCTTCCCATAACAAACAGTAATAGGAATAAAATATTGATGGGCTACACATGTATATGTGTGATGTACACAAGCTATACTGGACCTAAACCTGACATAATTGCTGAGCCTCAATACATGACTGCTATGATTTGTTGGTATCTTCTTATATCCACATGATGGTGAAGTAGGCCAACAGTAATAATATAATAATATCAATTAACATATAATGCTTACAGTAGGTTACTCCACCTCCACCTCACCTTCTCCCATACAAATAGTGTATAAGCCATCTTGGTTTTGGTAAATACCTTTAACTAAATCATTTTTTGTAAGCCTTCAGCAGGCATGCAAACAAATTATTGGCTAAATCATTCAGCACCAGCTGTTGCAGTGACCCAGTGCTCTCTTTTAAAGAGAACAAAAGTAAGTAAAGTTTATTTAGTATAGCACCTTTTACAGAGAAAGGTCACAAAGTGCTCCACAATTAAAATTGTTAAAAATAAAACAGGCCTTCAAGGCATGGAGAATTACATTTAAGAATTGAGACAAGACAAAAAATGATTCATACAAAGAGGGTTGTAGTTAATTTGCTAAAGTGCGTGTGCAGCTTTGTGTGCAGACATGAGAGAGAGTATGCATGCCTGCTTCTCTCTAAGTGTGACTGTCCTACAGAGACGTTTAGTTGGTACCCTTGGACATAAAGTGAGTTGTAGCAGAACATTCACCTCATTCATAATTCACCCAAATGGCAGAAGCCAGAAGGAAAACATGCTAACACAAGAAATATTCATTTGAACTGCACAATTGAACCAGTGACATTTAGGAACATCTTTGTGTCCACATGTGTAAGGAGAATGCATATGTACAGTATGTGGCCCTGTCGCCTTCCGCTGGAGTCAGCCATTGTAACCGTATTAATGGTTGACTGAGACAGAAGTCAATTTTCTCTCTAAAGAACAAGTGAGAGGAAACAAGTTTGATGGCCTGTGCAGTATTTCTCTGCCCTCATCCTTGAGGGATCATCTCTCCCAATCCCTGCTTTGGCTCTCTGGGGTCTACTCTTGCAGATTATTATTGCGGATCCATCTCTTTTTCTCCTTCCCTCCTTCTCGCTGCTTCACTCCACTGGGAGCTCACACAGAAAATAATCCCTTCTCCCACAAGCAGCGACAAGAATAAAATAGTTTAACAAAGCTAATTAAAAAGTGAAGATTGATGTATATGTTCATAGACGGAGTAAAGGATTGAGGTAGCAGAAAAAGAAGAGGATGATTTGTGGGGTAAGGGTTGTCTGACTACAATCACTACTTCCCTGCTTCCACACACAAACACACAACTGCACATACATTAACAGTACAACAGGAAAACAGTGTAATATACTGCGCGTCAACACTGCTGTGTGCAGACACACACACACACACACACACACACACACACACACACACATAGCATAAATGATGATATATCATGTAATGAAAGGGAAAGCACATGAGAGGCAACAGTGCCATCACTGCAACCATGAATGCTTTATGGCTATTTAAACAAGTCAATTTCATGCTAATGTGACCACTGCTTACCATGCTAGAAAATTATAAACAACCTTCTGGTGTGGGAGGAGGACTGTGAGCAGTAGGGTTCAAGGGGAGGGAAAAAAAGCAGACGGTGACGCAAAACAAAAAGACAGAATGCTCTCATTGGCCATTAGGGTGTGTGTGTGTGTGTGTGTGTGTGTATGTGTGTGTGCATGCTAGTTTGGCAGCTGAACAATGATAATCCTCATGAACCATACAAAATGACTGATTAGCTTCCCCAAACACTGTTTTCAAAACTGTCTCTCTCTTCATTTTTATTTCCACTCCAAATATGTGTTGATCATATATCTTTTAGAAACAGAGTATACTGCACACACCACAGATCTATTCTGTTCTGGCGATTTTCACTTTCTTCTATCATTCTCTCTCTCTTTCTCTCATCCAAACACACTACACCAAAGCAATTCCTTGATTGCACATGTATACTCATGGAAGACTACACGCATACAAACACGTTACTTGGACTTTGCTTCATCACTGCAGGAAAATGAGAGGAGGCTCTTCAGAATCCTGAAGCAGAAAAATTCAGCCACTGAATCAGAGAAGTAAGTGTGTGACTGGGGGAGAGAGCGGGCCATGGAGCCCTAATATGAAACCGCCAAGCTTCCCTCAAACCATTACACAGAAAGCCATGGACATTTCATTAAGCACAGAGCTGGAAAAGAAGACACAGAAAAAGGGCAGAATTGAGAGAAGCATTACATATTCCCAAATACAGTTATGCAGATATAAGATGTGAAACAATCAGGGATCGTTCTATTCTAGAGTGAATATTAGCAAGACAAATCAACCATAATATGCCTATCAAATCCCATTTGCTGATATTGTACTGCGTAAAACAGCTCTGTGAGTAGAATACCATAAGGATTACAGGAGTTCTTCTTGTTCTTCCTCTTATTTCTCTCTCCACCTCTCCAGCTTTCAGTCTCTCTCAGTCCTCTGGAGCCCTAACATTATACAGCGTAATGGAATATCGACAGAGTCGCTCCATTGTGCTTTAGACACACACAATTCAGCCAACAGATGAGCCCATATTCTATTCTAAAATGGGAACCAATGTACTTATAATGTGAAGGGGCGCAAAGAGTATAGCATGGAGTGTACTGTATCTGACGGATCGAATATTGCAATCTAAACCTTATCATTGTGTGAGGTGCAGGGCTGAATCCTTGATGAGCGCAGCGCACTCACTAAACACTGATTTGCTTCATCTCTCTCGTTCAGTCTCTGTCTGTTACTGTCTCAATGCAGAGCTCCCTCACACACACATAGTCTCTGTTTTTCTATCCCACCTTTTCACTCTATTTATCCCATTTCAGTCTGTCAGTCTGTTTCTCTCTATGTGTGCATCTCTTTTTTTGTCACTCCTCTCTCTCTCTCTCTCCCTGCAGATTGCCATGGTAACAGGTGATGGAGGCTCAGGTTGAGCCCAAAGGTCCACTGCCACAACTAGGGTGCTTTTAATTGGTCATTTAGTCCAGATTCTGGCAATGTGATGCGTGAAAATACCAGATGTATCTGTCTTTTAACAGTTACTTCATTATCACCCTTTTAGAATTAACCTTTTCATTTTCACTGACTTTGAAATATTAACCTTAAATATCGCCGGTCATACTGTATTATAATTCAGTCATTCAGTCATCAATCTTCATGTGGGTACATTTCAATTACATAAAAAGCAAAAAAATATGAAAATGAAGCAAAGAAAATGTTGCAAGTGCAAATGATACCTTCCAAAGAATCCGTAAAAATCATTTGGTACACCACGGTTAATGTTTAATTATGGTACATCTACATGTACTATATACATTTTCCTGCTCTATGTCTACTATTGTATGTTTGTTTACACAGGGAAATCATTAGTATTGACAGAACTCATGCGTATTGCGTAATTCATTCAATATTTTTCTACAAATTGTAATGGGATTTAGCCAGAAAAAGCCAAGATAGATCAATTGAAAGAAACATATGTCTGAAAAGATGGTTTAAGCATGGGAAGCGGTGAAATCAACCTATTATCACAATGACACGTGTCAAAGTGTGGGTAAGTTGATGTGACCCTTTACATACAGGATAACTGATCCGTTGTGTCTTGGCTCTTTTAGCAATTTCACAACTCACTCGGCAACAGTATGATGGGCAAATTTGTGGAAGCAAGGCGGTCGATTTATATAATTGTGCTAGCTAAGTAAAGAAAGGCTAATGATGATTGGGTCAAATGGAGCAGAATGGAGCGAAAAATGTCTGTAGGTTTCTATGGGTCAGTGTCTCTCTTACAGAGAAAAGAAATAAAGGGGATAAAGACCGTGGGTGGGTCACTCTATAGCAGCTAATATAGAGAAGAAATAAAACAAAAGATTAAAAGACACAGGGAATTAAAATTTCAAGAAAAAGCAAAAAGGTCCATAGTGGTGAAAAATGCATCATAGTGACCAGCTTTAAGTTAGAAATGGCTGGAGAAGGTTCTCAGTTATTGCAGCAACCAAAATGCAGAAAAAGAGGGGAAAATTAGACCACCAGAAAAAAAATACAGCGGAAACACCAGCAGTCTCATTAAATTTAACCAAAATTCATACATGCATCCATCCCTTCATATACTCATCAATATATCACTGCATGCTGTGCATTCATTAAATTCCTCACTCCATCCCTCCTTTTCTCCATTACTCCTCCAGTCATTCCTCAAACTGTTTTTTCATTCCCTCTGAAGGTACAAGCAGCTGTAATGACTTGTGAATCCTAAATATCCAAACCATCCATCCATTTATCTCTTAACTTATCTATTCATCTCCTCGTCTGACTGTCTATCCACCCCTTTACACATTAATCTATCCATCCATCCATCTCTTTGCCACTTTTTTCATTTGCTTCTCTCCCCGAGTTGGCTGAAGGATGGACTGTAGGACTGAAGGATTCATTGTCAGCCACGTTTACGATTTCCCTTTAACGTCACGGCCCCACCCATCTCTCCATCTGTCTGTTCCCCTGCTCTCAGCTTCCTTCCGTCGTGTCGCTGCAACCTCTTCAATCATTCATTTTCATATCCCTCAGTATGTGCATGCAAGTGTCATTATGTGTGTGGAAAAAGAAGTAGAGAGGACAGCGTTGTCATAGGGATAAGAGAAGGCACGAGGGGATGAGCTCAATGATTTGGCATAAGGTGGAATATGAAGAGGGTTTATGGGATTTTTTTTATTTTGTATGTGTTCCAATCTAATTTCCTGTTATAAAAGTAACATATCCAAAGAAATTTGACAAGGATACCATAAATAAGCCAGGAGGATGAAAAGACAATCAATGGGTAAAAGAGGAAGGTGGAGAGGGGAAAGTGGAAAGAGGTGTGTTTAGTTTAGTAGCTGCAGGTATGGTGTTAAAGATGCTTACTCTTGTGACCAAGAAACTAGTTTTTCTTGTCTTAGTTTTACTCTTCTTTCCTTTGGTTATTGGTGCATTTTCTTGTAGCTTCTCCGCTCCATTTTTTTGAATTTACTTGTCCTGAAATTCCCCTTGCTTTGTCCTTGCTTTTTTTTTCAGATGTTATGATTTTGTCATAGCTTTTAACTCCCCCCCCCCACCTCCCACCACCCTACAAAGGCACACACATGAACACACACACGTCTTTAAAACATATTGATGACCGGAGCACCACATGTCATTCTAACGGGTGCGTGTGAGCATCGGTATGTACTATAAAGAAAACAAGTTGTTATGTTCACTCAATTTAATGCTTGACTACTCCATAATCTTCAGTATGTCAGGGATAGTGAGCGCTAAGAAAGTGACAGTTATTATCTGTGTGAGAGAGGCCACAACAGAGGCCATTCAATACCAGCAGCCAGGAAGATTAGGACCAAACATCTGTTATATGTCCTTATTTCTTCCACAAGTGTTAGATGAACTGTCATCTGAGCCATACCAAAAATGCATGGTTATCGCTAGCAGTGACTTGCTGGCTTTTACATATTTTCAAAAATGGTTATATTTTGGAGATACTAGATTTTAGTTATGATTATATAAGATAGAGACATTAAATAAGGTCATATGATGGGTCAAAGAGTACAAATGTGTGTTTTGCTGGTTACATCATTTAATATTTCATGGCATATTTGATTGCGACATGATTCTAAGTAAGCATGTACTGTATATGCAATAAACATGGTTTCATTGGGTTAGCATGTAACATTGTCTTTTTTATAGCCCCTTTTTTCCCATTGTTGCTTACTACTCCTATAATATTTATTGTTTAGCTATAATATATTCAGTGCAAGCAGAGTAGTTAACAGCTACAGTATTGAAAACTGCACACATTTCTCAAATAGCATGGTCCTATGATGAATACCAAGTTCACAGTGGGTGGTATTACGTATGGATTTTTCTATGCACACTGTTTGTGTGTTCAAAAAATTGTGCATGTGCATTTATGATTGTTTTCTTTGATTCAGTGGATTAGTTTTATATGTTGGTATTGCTGGTCCATTCCTGTTGATCAATTTTCTTCTTTAACATTGTTTGTCATTTATGTTGTCACCGCCACTTTCTAGACTGTGTACAAACCTGATTTTCCATTGTAAGTAAACACCTGCCGTCCTCAGTATAGCCTTGCTCGAACGCCCAAAAGAGAAACTGAAGACAGTTAAACGAAAACGACCAACAATAAAGAATAAGGGCCACGGACACTGCAGTGGGTTCACAAAGATTAAGTGGTTGATGGTGTTCTACTCTGGAGAGTGAGCTGCAACCATCAGTGAGTTTGCTGTTGTACTCACCTGTCCTGTCTGCACTGTGAAGTCCTCCACAAGATGCTCTAGGTTATACTTCCCTGCTCATTCATTCTTAATGCATAATTTAAGCATGCCACTCAATCTCTCTTGTCCCACTGTGCATTTTGAGCTGAATGAGCGTTTGGCAGTCACCGCTGCGACAGGGAGTGTCGAAATCAGTAGTCTGACCTTGCACACCTCCCTGAGGATAGAAGTTCTAAAGTCTAAGTTCCTGTTTTTGCCAAACCTAACATGCACTTGTATGGTTCACTTAGCAAGCTTGTTGGGTGGTTTGTTAAATCAGTAATTAATTAAGGTAGATGCAACCTACCTATGCCAAGGGACAATAATGTTAAACTTAACCATAACCCATAATGCCATTTTTGCACTGTTCACAAACTGCTAGCTCAGGGCCAGGTGTAGCTGCACCCCACGCATCCCCCAGAACTTCACCATTGAACGTATACATTTAGAAAATGTGTCTTTTACAGAATGTCAGCTGACTGCCAAGTGGCTCCTTGATGCAGTAACACCAGCAGCTTTCTCTCTGGTAAAGCTGCTTATTTGGCACATTTCTTTTGTTCCATTTTCACATGTTTATCATGACTTTTTCATGTGACTTGCTCTTACAATTGAATACTTGGAAAAAAAATCACTGATCTTTAAAAATAAAAAAGAGCACATAAAAGTAAGTATACAAAAAAAACAATGTTGGTATAGTAACAAAAGTAAATGTAATTTGTTACATCCACCCTTGATTTTTGTTAATGCACATATCATAATTTTGTTCTGTGATTTATGGTTGATTAACTCAAGGTAGGGTTTTCTTTCTGTATAAAGTTCTTTTGAGTCATACTTGTGATAAATTGGTTCAGTATATGAATTATGAAATCAAATTTGTCTATTACCTCCTCCCCGTGGCTTTGAGATATTACTATCTGTCAGAAATTCAATAATTTGTGAAATACTTTTTATCTAATTACCCATAAATTGCATTCTCATCCCAGCATATTGCCCCGTATGCGCCTGCCAAGTTTCACTTCTCTGCAGCTTCTTTGCTAGCACACAGTTTGAGAACCGTTATCTGAGATGGCAAGGACTCCTACGTAATCTTATCCTAGCCAAATGCTGACGCAAGCTTACCCATCCAATCAAAGCACACATTACAAGGCTAAATTCCTTGGACTGCTCACACCAAAACTACTTGTTAACACTAACTTGTGGTTGCTATGGCACCAGCCTATCAGAGAGCCCAGGGCTATACCACTGAGTTGTATATAATCTTTCCTATGCTCCCAGTCTGTTTCTCTGGGCAACGAGCCTCCTGAGATGATTTATGTATCTGTCTCTGCCAGAGTCTGCAGAATCTTGCTGGAGGTAGAGAATGAGAGAGCAGGAAAGATTGAGAAAAGAAATTTAGTTTAATCACAAAATGTATGTTTTTTTTCATTTCCTTAAATCTTAACTGTCAGCCTAGAGGAGAGGAGCAAATATGTGAGACAAAAGAGGATTAATCTTAAAAGTATGTTCTCCTCTTCCTTATATCTCTGTTAAACAACCCATTGAGAAATAAGAGCATTTTTCTCCAAAAAAATAACATTTATGAAACCATATAGCAACTTTAAAATGATGTGACTGTTGTCTGACTTTGCTTCATTCATCAGTATTACTGTCTAAGTTGTACTGTCAAGGGTTGTCTTTTCTATTGTTTGCAAAGCTACATAACTATCATAATCAGACCACTTCAAGGACAACTCACATGGAGACACATTGTCATGCACAAGGACAATATCCAAATCCCTTTGTGTTCCGCTTCTCAGAAACTTTGCTATCCCTTGCATAGGGACTCTAAATCGGCTCTAATAGTCTTATGTTTGCTCCCAAAGGACGCCGATGTGCTATTTGAGTATCTAAAGCACCCTGCCTGGTGCTATGTTAGTACCTAAGCTTTTGAAAAACCACGGGAAAAGCCTGGTGATAAACACTATGACCTAGCCCTGGCTTTCAGAGGCTTCTCCTGGCTCGCTTGTGGAAAGTAGCTGTTGATGCACCATTGAGACACCTCATATCCTTAGACACACACAACAACACATACACCAATTGACTCTGAAACACAGGAGTGGCTAGTACTAGACTTTTTTAAGTCCAGCATTTTTATTGGAGGTGATCCACATTTACTGCTCATATTGATAAAGTGAGGAGACAGATGCTGCTTTCACAGCGTTGCGGGAGGTTTGTGTGTAAGACAGTGAGAGAGAGAGAGCCTGCAGACAACGTGGTAAAGACGAAGAGAGGAGAGGGAAAACAAGGACAATGAGGCCCACAAGCAACACGTGCAAATGGGCTCACACACATCCGCACAGCTTTGCACACATATGTGGATCCATGCCCACAAAGCTCAATCATATTCCCTGAAGTAACACTTACACTCTCTTTTCAACACCATACATAATATACTACAGTCTACTTAGCTGTATCTTGGAGCCAGTAAGCAGACAAATTAAAATAAATGACTATTTTAGTATTTACTCCCACTCTCCCTCTTTATTCCTCCTCCTCCTTCCCACTGCTCCAAACCTAACTGATAGTAGAACATCTTTTACTGTAGATTAAAACACTGAAGGGGCTGCCAGATTTATGATCACAGTTGCCAGGTGTTTGGATTACGTGTATTGTCTGCTGAGAAAAAGTGGATCAGTACAGGGGAAGAGACAAAAAGAATATAGCTCATTACAACAGAGTTTCTCTTGACTTACAGTATAGTCAAGTGTTATAGAGAATCAGCAATGCAGGTAAACCACTGCAAGGGAAAGATGAGGTTGACAACAGACTAAATACAGCTGCTTGACATTCATACAGTATTGTAAGTGCATTATTTAAGGTACTTGTATTTAAGTGTTTTAGATCTGTCAGATTTCATAAACTGGACACTTTACCAAACATGACAACCAGCACCCATATCAACTCCAGATAGTTTTAACCAAAATGCTCTGCGTGGTGTGGACACTATCTGTACTGGCCTCACTAGATGTCCATAACCAGTGTACCCAATCAACATATTAAAAGCTTTACTTTTAGTGTGCAATTGTAAAATACATAAAACAGAAACAGTTGGGCTTACTTATGTGGTCCAGTAAATATGTAGGACATAAAATTTATTCCAAATCAATCTTTTCTCCATAGCAGGATACTATGGTTACGTTGGGTAAGTAATAATAGATATGAAATTGGGAATGTAATATGAAAATGCAGCACCGGCATAAGGGGTTTATAGATGTCTATACATATTTGACCACTTATTGCTCTTGTATACAATCTTGAGGCTGCTGGCAGCTACAATAGAGGAAACTGAGAATTTATCTAAGACATAGTCATCATTATTACTCCTTTGTTATAAACATATGCAAAAGTCACAATGTCAATTAATATTAATATTCAGAGCAGTGGCGGCTGGTGACTCAAAAAATTGGGGAGGACAGGAGGAAAACCAACATGGAATCTTACAACAAACTGCATGAAACTATATCATTGTCCCACCTGATGAAATCGGAGGGTTGGGGGGCAATTTTATATGCCAATAAAACAATTTTCTTGAGTGGTGTAAAGGCTGCTTCTTTAAAGACATTTTGCATACACATATTGTCTCTAAACAAAGAAGTGCTCATTTTAGCCATGGAGTGGATCAAATGTGTCATTTTATCAACAAAGGAGCTATCTACTGCTCATTATCTACTGCTGCTACTCTGCCTTACAGTGGAGAGTGGAGATGAAATCTGGAAACTATCATTGGACCAACTCGATGTCCATATTGCATTCTGGTTTTGATTGGTTAGGGAGGACAGCCTCCCTTGAAGCGTCATTTTACGTGTCATGGCCAATCACAGATTAGCATGAAAAAAAATGAAATACATTAAGTCCAATGTAAGAGATCTCGCCCTGCAGAGGACAGCAGGCACCCGTCCTCCTCTGCACCAAAATAAAAATAAAAATAAAATTGATTCATGTTTTGTAGATTTCAAAAAGGCCTTTGATTGTATTTGGCTTGAAGGGCTCTTTTATCAATTATTAGAGTGGCATAGGGGGTAAAACCTATGATATAATTAAATCAATGTATTTGAATAACAGATGCGCAATTACAATCGGAAACAAAAGAACCAGTTACTTCAAATGGTACCGTGGGGTGAAACAGGGCTGCAGTTTAAGCCCAAACCTTTTTAACATATACATAAATACATCTGCAGAACAACTGCAAACATCCACAGCTCCTGGTGTGACTTTGCAGGACACAGAGGTCCAATGTCTGATGTTTGCTGATGACCTGGTTCTCCTGTCTCCCTCCAGAGAGGGCTTACAGCAGAGCCTGGACATCCTCCACATGTTCAGTCAGACATGGGCCCTAACTGTAAATATGAATAAGACCAAAATATTGACTTTCCAAAAAAGATCCAACTCCCAGAAAAATAAATTCACATTAGGAAATATAGAAATTGAGCATACAAAACATTATACATATTTAGGCTTGAATATCAGTTCCACTGGACATTTTGGCCTGGCTGTGAATGAGCTGAAGGAGAAGGCAAGGAAGGCTTTTTACACCACCAAAAGAAAAACACCAATTGACCTTCCAATTAGGACCTGGCTCAAAATTCTAAATTCAGTAATAGAGCCAATAATGTTATATGGTAGTGAAGTGTGGGGTCCACTTACCAGCCAAGACCTCGCAAAATAGGGAAGACACCAACTGGAAGCCCTGCACGCAGAACTGTGCAAAAACATACTGAGAGTCCACAGACACACTATCAATAATGCATGCAGGGCAGAACTTGGTCAATACCCTTCAATAATTAAAATTCAGAGGCGAGCCATCAAATGTTATAAACACCTCCAATCTAGCGACCCCCAGTCCTACCAGTACAAAGCCCTTCAGTGCCACGAGTTGAACAAAGATCAGAGTCCCCTCTGCCAGCTGGTGCCGAAGCTCTGCCCACACACACCAAAAACAATCTGGCACAACCAAATCATCTCAAAACAAAAAGAAAATTATATCAAATATTGGAACAAAACCACAAAATCACAAAGTAAATTAGAATTGGAAGAAAAACCATGACAATGTACAGACTGAGTGGACACAGCCTGGCCATAGAAACAGGCCATCACAGGCAGAACAGGCTCCCCAGGGAGGCCAGGCTGTGTCCACTTTGTCATAAAGGAGAAGTTGAGACAGAATCTCACTTCCTATTATACTATGACAAATATAAGGATTTGAGAGAAGTTTTTTTTGAAAAAATAAATCATATATATCCTGAATTAATCCACCTCCCTGATCTTCAGAAACTGTCCTCTCTATGTGGGGAGAAAAGTCAATGTGCAGTAATAGCTGCAAAATATATTAAATCTTGTCATAATCCGAGAGAAATAAGCTCTGTGGTAAATGTTTCTGTGTGATTACATCTGTAAAAATGCCTTTTATTATATTATATTATTGTTCATATTTACATATTATTGTATAATTATTAATCATCTGTCCATTTTTATAATTTTCTGTACTGCTTTGGCAATGTAGATTTCTGATCTGTCATGCCAATAAAGCTTATTTGAATTTGAATTTGAATTTGACAAACTTAGAAGAGTCTAAACACTTTGAGCCTTCAAGCCTTTTCACAGCAGACATTTGACTTGTTTTAGCAAGAAAAGCACAGGTATAACTAATAAAATAATAATGACTGTATGCATTCAGGTGCTCCAACTCCAGGACCCTGGTTACTCTGCATGCTGCTTACTGGCATGGCTTACATAACACTTAAATGGAAGAGGGCCATCATAGGTGTTATAAGTTACACTTGTGCTTTTCCTGTAATGATAATTCTGATAGGAATTGGGAAAGGCTGCTATAAACATTCAGCAGGTGTCATTAATTACCAAACTAAGTGCAGCCCAGAACACAGGCCCTTCAGTGCACAATGTACTTGTTGTTTTAAACTGTTAAGACTTCAGAATCCTTGCTTGAATAAAAAACAACAAATTAACAGTTTACTTTTTCTCAGAAGGTGATAGTATGAGAATATTTATTCTTGAACAAAAACCAAGGATTTGTGTATTCCTTCTACCACATAGACCTGTCACTGACAAAAAACTAGCACCTCAATGTCAATCTGAGAAATTAATATTTGATAAGTAAACATAGCTGCATCCTCTCAGTCGAGGCTGCAGGGTGAAATCAATGTGTTGTAGTTGCTTTGAATAGAGCTTTTCACTCTAACATGGATCTAATACCCAATTATAATGTTCATGTCCAAATAAAAAGTGTGTGTGCATTTGATTGATAAAAAAAAATACATAATTGCTCACAATTATATATTCTAGAAAAAAAACACTGCAACTTAGTAGATACCAATCTGATGGCAATTACTTTCTCAATGCACAGAGTCTGTGACTGAAAAGATGAGTAAACACGAAAATCTGTATAAGATGGGATCAAATTAAATGAGCCCTTATGCAATAAGATGAGTAAACGGCTTGCATTTGTTTTTGTTTTGCTTCATGACACCACATTAAGATGTCAAAGAAAATCATCGTCACAGTAAATAAACTCTCTGTTGCATCCTCACTGCTGTCAGTTCAAAGACTATGTACTTTACATGTGCACATATCTGTGTTAGCATCCACATATTTAAATGTGGATGTTTTGTTGATGTTGCTCTGCCTGTATGGTTGGTTAATGGTTTACACGAAAAAACGCTCAACTAAAACCTTTACAAGATAAAAGGTTCTGTATTTTCATGACTAAACGCTCTTTTCACTATCTTATATTCAGTCTCTTATGCACTATTTACTCTTTGGTCTGGAAAAAACAGATGTATGGCTTAGGAAGATTTTGAGAGATTTAAGTTTCTCACATGGTTTGTGAGTCTTGCTACATATGCTATTCATACATACACATACTCATGTATTCATGGACACAGACACAACCCAGTGTTAGGTATCAGCAGTGTTAAAAGCCGAATGTGGAATATGCTGTTTGGTAA
Organism: Thunnus albacares; assembly: GCF_914725855.1. Classification (NCBI taxonomy): domain Eukaryota; kingdom Metazoa; phylum Chordata; class Actinopteri; order Scombriformes; family Scombridae; genus Thunnus; species Thunnus albacares. The sequence continues at coordinate 23,415,966 of NC_058107.1, read as the reverse complement.
GATTTGAGATCTGATTTTACAGAACTGAAATTAGCTTTTGTTTTCACATGACTGCAGTAACTAAAATCTGTTCAACTGTACACCCATGTTATTTTTGTTCCTTAACACATGTGTGCTTTCATGCCAACTGTCACTGATATTTCTCCACACCATGTTGAATTATCAACAGTGAAACAATCTCAACTCCACCAATGAATTTGAAGATTTCAGTTTTGTTGGGGATATTATCCAGACTTGCTTTTGCTGGGCCAGATATTCACTGTTGTGAGGCAGAAATCTTACTTATCTAGTCTCTTAAATAATTCATACATCTAGGGAGGTGGTAAGACCAACACACCACAGTAGCGCTTTTATGTAGTGTCAGGTGGACCGATTTGTTAAATGGAGCAAATATATGTGAGAGGTGGATACATTTCTGCCAAATACTTAATGTAAAAAGTTACTCACATACTCTGCTGGATGACAGCAATGAATATATACTCCACAGAATAATGGGATGATTGGTGCCTCTAAATCAAAGCCTGACTGTGCAGAGAATCATTGCAGAGTCACGGCAGCATTACACCCAGGATGCTAGAATGCATGCAAATTAATTGCATGCATGTATATTGCATTTCTAATTAATTGGTTACAGCTGTATAAGGATCAGACTAAATCTATTAAAAAATATGGTTACAACTGTAATAAATTTTGATATCATCCACACTTACAGGAATTTAATGTCTTAGTTCTAGTTGCCCAATTAGATATAGGTTTTTGAAGAACAAGGTGTTGTGACACTTGTGCAGCCGTCAAAGGCTGTAAGTTCACGAGGGTATCACAGGTTCATCACTGTTGGGAATACACCTCGATGTCTCGTTTTAAAGGGAGCCTGTTCAAAAGTTCATTCTTAAGTCTTTGGCAACATGCAATCGCTCCCTTCAAAAGAGCAGAGAATTGCTGAGAGTGTAGGCGAGCTGATTCACAGGCAGAAAAGTAATGTAGAAAACATTTACTTCATTCCCTTAAGCTTAGTGCTAAAATCCACAGTTTAGACAGAAAAGAAGAAAGAAAAAGTTTGGCAAATAAGTGAAAATGTAGAGCTCAACAGTATTTAGAGAAAAGCAGGTCATGTTTTGAGGGGAAGCATAGGTATATCCTGTCGCAATCTGTTACCTATTAGGATATTTCCAAATAGGGGCAGATTCTCAGAGATGCACAACTGTTTCAAACTGGCTTGGACCTACAGTATAATGCTTTTTCGGTACTCTTTGAATTGTCCATTGTGTTACCATTAAGATAATCTTCATTTCAATTATAGTTTGTGTCATAACATTGTGATGTCTTTCATTCTCATCTTCTACTCCTCCCTGAAAGTGAACACATGTAGCTTCATAGCTACCTCTCAATTTTCAATGAGCACCTTTAGCCCTAGTTTAACTTCAAGTGCACTTCTGAGATCCTTAATGAGTACACCCTCGATCCCTGTCCTCTCATTGTATAAAATGTGTGAGTCGATGAGTGTGTGTCTATTTTCAGCCTGGAGTAATGCAGATGTGAGGCTAAATGAAACTAACAAGCACAAAGCAGCTTACGATCCTATATTTAGCTTGAACACAAGTGGAACCAAAGTCCTCCTTAAAGCACAGACAGGTTGACTCACCCTAATACCAGATCGTCTGAAAGCACAGTTCACAACCTGTATCTACCCACTCCAGTACCTGTCTCCCCCAATGTTTCCTGTTTGTTGCTCTCTGCAAGGCACTTGCACACTGCCAGCCAGTGAGTCATAAGCTTGAGCACAGCAACTTTTACCCACAGTCTTATGCACACACTGCCATGTACACACAGAAACTAAGGTGGAAAAAATTAAGATGAATAAGCCCAGACAGGCACACACATACACACACATACACACACACACACACACACCACAGCATGCAGGTTTTACACAAAAATCCAAGCACCTCCTGCGCCACCTTAACCCAGATTAATGCTTGTTTGGCTGCACAGCCAAGTCAGCCATGCCAGGATTTTCCAACAGCCGGCTCACAGGTGCACCAGGTTAGCACTTAATGCCATTTCAATGCTCTGTCATGATGTGCTGATGAAAAAACTCAACAATTCAGAACAGCTGGCTGGACAATCAGAGATTACATTTTACAAGCACGTGTATAATGTAAAGTGTAGGAACATTGGAGCTGCTTGAGATGACCCACCTACAGTAATGTCACTTAGCTTCAACTTCGTCTAAAGCTCCCTGACATGAGGGAACAGACAATTTAATTTTTTTTAAAGAATATTTATACTATTTAATGAAACACAGTATTCTAGTCAGGTGTGATAGATAAAAAAAACAAACAAAAACATTTACCATACCATACCATACCATACAAAGTGAACACTTTTACACCAAGTACTTTATGGCAAGCCTTTGAGTACTTTATGGCAAGTCACATGTTAAGTCGCAAGTCTACATAAGGAAACTGCAAATAAACATGTCAGTCTTTCAGGTCTCTAAATACTGATCATGCACTGTTTATCAGAAATGAGCCAAATTATGGTTTTGTTGGCAGTATGATCACACAGAAAGTCAGGCAGGGTGATGTCATGACCATAGGTGAAGATGCAGTTAAATCAGAAGTATATTCCAACTAAAATATATAAGTTGCTGTACTGAGACTGGAATGAATTATATCCATTTGATTCAGCTCCTTTTATGTTCTTTAAAGGCAGTGTGTGCCCCACCATGGTTCACTGAATATTTCATACGGTAATGTTTCAGTGAGGAGGGTGCTGTAACCTAATTTTTATAATTGCAGAAAGTGACATAATTATCCTGTTCAGTCACTGAAGTACATGTTTTGATTATCTAGGCCGGACTGTGATATTATTAGTCTAAATATGAACATTATTATAGACATGGCATATGGAATTGCTGCTTTTGGATCAAGATACCACATGGAGCATCCTGCTGAAAGATTTCAGTAATGGGCAGTGGACAGGAAATTTTCAAATGCCACAATCATTTTTCGCAATCCATGCTTTGAGGAGGTAGAAAATGTGATACTGAAACTGCAGAGCATCTGCTTATTTATATCAACACTCCTCCTCTGCTCTAATCTCCCTCAGCTCAGTGCAAGCAGAGACATGGCGAGTCACAAAATAATGGAACAGGTATTGGCAGGGAGAAACCTTGTCCCTTTTACCAGTCACTGCACTTGATCATTGCCAACATGAAATGCAGGCCCATTAAGAACAGGTGAAGAGACCAACATGGAGCTGACTATGTCTATCTGCTTCAAAACAGATGTACAGAAGATGACTGTTTAGGGATTTTAGTGGCAACCAGACTGTCATAAATAAAATACACTTTTTATACCTGAGTGATTCTGATTGGATTGTCTGCCTGAGTGATTGACTGACTGATTTGGTGGATGATAAGTTACTCTGGCTCTTTGACTCCATTGCAAGGCTAAATATTTGCTTGGCTTTACCATTTTGAATGTTTTTATAAACCATGAAGGACAATGCTATTAAATTAAATCTCAAAAATACCTGTTGAAAGCCATGCTACAGCAGCTCTGTAAGGCTATATTTAGGCTAAATTGCGCTTTAAGCTAAATGCTAACATAAGCATGCTAACATGCTCACATTGACAATGTTAACATGCATAATGTTTAGAGGGTTTAATGTTTACTATGTTCACCATCGTAGTTAATGTGTTAGCATGATAACATTTCATAATTAGCACTAAAAACACAACATAACTGGTATTTCAGGTATTTGTACCGGAAAACTTGAAATTTTGACGCTAGATGAAAAGTTATTAGAATCCTGTCTTGTACATGAATCTGTGTATTAAATTTCACGGCAACCCATCAAGTAGTTGTCAAGACATTTCACTAAAAACAATAAACCATCATGTTGGCACAAGAGGAAGAGTAGGATGATCAAAGCCATTAGGATACATCATCTGGGAACCATAAACGTCTAAATGAATGAATGATCCATCAAGTAGTTGTTGAGATATTTCAGTCTGGACCAATGTGTTGGACCAACCGACTGACAGACAGATAGATAGACCAACATAGCCAAGTCATATCAATAAAAGAGTGAAAAGTAAAAGAGACTACATTATCAGTCAAAGCTCAATTTCACACCACTAGGGAGCAAGTGTGGTTGCCTGCAGTGACGAGAAACCGAAAGGTCACACATGTATTAAGATGCAGCTTTTGATACACTATACATTTTTTTTCCCAGGGTATTATTGTGCATGTCTCCCAGATGCCTCTATACTATACAGTGTAGTTTTAAGCTGCTGCAACAAGTACCCATGTACATCTTATCAATGTCCATGCTAGAGCAGATGCTGCACAGTAATGATGTGGTCTACTCAGCTCTCCCCTGAGAAGCAATGACTCTATGCTAAACATTTGGACACTGATATAAACAGAAAAAAAAAATCTCTGCTTAGCTAAAGTTAGTTTTGAGTCAAGAAAAATATAAGAGAGGAAGGAAGGAGAGTGGAAGAGAGAGAATTAGTGGAAAGAAAGACAGCAAGAAAAAAGACAGAAAACAAGAAATAAAGAAAGGAATAACAATTCATTATTGAATTATTTATAGGGCACTGCATTGATTTGTATGCTCAGGGCTTTAACTCCATAGAAAGCAATAGTCTGTTTATGGCATTTTCTCCATAAAAATGAATATTTATTGAAAAAAGGTGTCACGTTTTCCTTGTGGCAAATAGAGGTCACTCTCTGTCTTACAGTGTAAAAGTATAAACTTTAACCCTCTTATGAGCAAAACAGAAATTTGAATAATATGCTAGTCTGCACTTCGTGTGTGTGTATGTTGAGGTGTGTTTTTGAATGAGGTGTGAGACCCTTAATCGTTAATTAATTCTTTCAGTTTCTCTATCTTACCCATAAATCAACAGACTGACATGGAACATAATGTTTCCTCATCTTCTTATGCCAATTATTTTCACTAAACAATCATATCCGTGTGTGCATGTGCAAAGTCCTGTGTGTTTGTGTCTGTCTGTATGTCCCTGCAGGGTCGTGTGTTTCTTCTACTTCCCTATCTATTATTTAAGGCATCATACAATATTTATCTGAGGTTTGTCTCTCCAGTGCCAACCCCAGTATGCTCCCCTGGTGCCTCTTGACAACTCTGCCAACTCATCATCATTTCAACAGGTTTTCTCATACCACTGCTAGTCAAAAGTGAACAGACTTTGGAATAAATTTGGTCAAAATGTGTTTTCATTAAATCATCAAATTAATTTAAAACAAAATCAGCTTCAGACTTACATACAATCGAACGCTGATACTTTCCTTAAAACAGGAAAATAAATCTGACAATGATAAAATCCTTCTGATTCAGATTCTGATTTTACTTATTGTCCAGCATTGAAATTAGAGTGAGGCAGGAAATAAATTAATTGTATTAGAACCCCATCAGTTGTTAGAAAATAATATTTCAGGGCTCAATAACAGAGAACAGGCTGGAAATGTTTTGTGGTGCAGTTGGTCTCTTGAGGGTTCTTCAAATGTCTCCAGTTTTTGTCTATTCTTTTTCCACTTTGATGCAGTCATATCAAACTGCGCTCCACTTTCTTTCATGCAATGTCTTCTTTTTTGGAATTTTGCCTTTATTGGACTGTTAAAAGTTGAAAAAAAGAGAAAAGATTTGGATGTAAATTCATCAGCCAGCCAGGCACAAATACAAGGCTTTGCTTGAGAAAATGAGACGTAATACGGAAGAGAGAAAACATTCAATATGCCAGATTTTACATTCACAGGATTTCTCGCAAATTTACTCAAATGTGTGAACGATCACAAACATATGCTTGCAGAATAAGTATTAAAAGAACACACAACTCCATAATAAGAGCATTGTTTAAGGCAGTGCCAGTTCACAGAGTTAACATGCTACCTTCAGGCTTAATTGTGCAATTAAATTAATGAGTTGGCTACAGAACCCAGAGAAAAAGACATAAAACCACTGCCATCCATCCCTTCAGAAACTGTAATTATAGAGCAATCTATACGTCTCTCTATCCCTGCTCTCTCTCTTTGTCTGTCTCTGTATCTCCCGCTGTCTCACTGACACTTTTTGGAAGCTAGTCACTTTTTAGTTAATTTCTGGAAACCTACACTCAAAACATGTTTAGTTGAATTGTACCTCAGGGAACACAATCTTGGAAAACTCTCAAATCCTTTAATTGGAACTTTCGCCCAACATGCAACAGGGAATACAGGCTGGTTATTATAATGAAGAGTAATAAATGGAGCTGTTTCCTCATGTTGTCAGTGATTTGTTTTTGAATTCTCATTTATGCTGCTACCATGAACAGGTCTAAACTAATTCCAGTTTTTCCTTTAAATTTGAATGGAAGGTCTAAGGATGAAGGGTGTTATATGCTGTGTAGATTGTAAAGCCCCCTGAGGCAAATTTGTGATTTATGATATTGGGCTACAGAATATGAATAAAATCTGACTTGAAATTGACTACCCAGCAATAACCCTTGGGAGCTGTGTCACTGAGTTTATGGACTGACATGTTTAGCTTTTATAATGCATCCAAGTGTGCCTCCATTATTTCTAAGCTGTGTTTAAGAGCATTTATACTGTATTCATTAAGCAAACAGACAAATCCAGATGTTTAAATAAGTAATTGTTGCCTTTAGTTTTGTCTGAGATTTTTCCTTTTTTCCTTTCATCAAAAGCAAATACATATATGTTATTGGTATTCACTGAATACCAGTAATTAACAAGTGGAGCAACTTCAGAAACGCAACACTACAGTTGATGCTGTGTTGGTTTGATTGTGCAGACTGTTACAAATTGTAAATCTCAGTCAAACTTTGTAGAAAAAGCATAATAATTAATTGTAAAACTCTGTGTCTTATCCCAACACCACCCTAACTCTACTGTCAGTCTCTCCTTTGAGGTAAAACTTAATAAGCATATCCATAAAAAAATATACAAACAAACAAATCACACAAAATCTGTTCACCAACTCCTTTGCAGACCATCCCTTGTAAAGTCTACATGCTGCAAAGAGGACAAACTTATTTCAAAATAAATCCGCTTGGGGGTGATCGAAAGTGCAGCAGTGGTTCAGTGAGCATATAGTGAAGAGTGGGATTTTTACCATGGGTACATCTGTACGGTCAACTCTCTAAAGAGGTGTGATACACAAGAGCCACTTCTGGGAGTGCTAAACTACATTCATTCTCTCCCTCTCTTTTTATTCTAACTAATTCTTTATAGGCTTAGCTCTTCCTTTCAACTTTGAAGTGTTTGTTGTGCTCTCTTTATAACAGCTACCATTACACTGTAGAAAGCATGTAATCTGGACCTAAGAGATAAATAACATGTAAAATGAAGAGAGTTTCAATGAAGAAAACTGAGATAACAGAGGTAGTCCTACCCTGATTGATCTCTCTGTCAAATACATAGAAAGTTTAATCCTGCATGTATACATCTCAGTATGTGCTCATGCATGTCCCTTTTTCCTTCTTGCCCCTGGAGTTTACTGGATAAACATACTCTGGGCACATGTTAGTTTTCTCATTAGCCAGTGGGTTGGTCATGCCTTGTTCAAAGTGCCTGCAGTTTGCAGACTGCTCAGTATGGTAAACACATTCGTCAGAGCACATTATAACACGTGATTGTGTTTGAGTGCCTGCATGTGTGAGCAACTGCAAAAAAAACATTTAAAGGGATAATATAACGTTCTAACAAAAACTCAAATGGCAAGATAAGATGACTAAAAATGAGGGACTCTTCGTGTTCAACATAAAAGCCATGGATGCAGAAGTAATTTAGGTGGGTAGACAACGTCTAAATGATACATATATTTCATAACTGTAATTTTCCAGTTATAATCCTCTTCACATTCATTGCATTTTTGTTGTAACCACTTTTGTGACATCGCAAAAACACTAAACTGAACCTCATTATATGAATTTTTAAAACTGACCTGGTTCAGTCAGTGGTTACAACAAAAGGGCAATTTGAGTACTACTCCTTACCCCTAAGAATGCTTCAGAGCAACTTTACATGATGCACAATCCTAAATGACTTTGGAGGTCATTCAAAGTGCAAATCCCCTCAAATGCACACTGACAACAATGTTCTTCATTACATCCTCTTGCACAGTATACACAGTTCATATCATACTAAATATCACGGCATGCATTCGACCATTCAAGCATATCACATCACGTGTTTCTCCAATGAAAGAGGCAAATGACCTCTTTCTCCTTCTTTTTTGGGAGTGTTTATAATGCTGTTTGTTCATCTTCCATCACATTACATAGGACTTTTGACACATGGAAATCTGTGACATGGAATTGCTATGGCAGGATGTGGTGAAAAATATTGTTTTTGCACGTCTCAATTTTTAATTACCATTTGGCTGGTTAATCCATAGCTTATTTCTCCATTCTTAGCACAGTCTGGGTGAGGGAAAGAGAGAGAATTTTAGCTTTATTGCTTTAATGTGGTCAGACCCCATTATGTATTCAAAGAAACTGCCTTCCACTTCTAATAATAATGTCATTATGCTGTTCTCTTCTTGGTTTCTTTTTCTTCCAGCAATTGAATTGTACTTCTTTTACAGAAACCTAAACAGCTTGACGTGAATATGCATGTCATCAGCTCTCACTTTATTTGGCTGATTATATATAACAAAACACGCACACACACACACAAATATGCATTCTCTGCAAATAATAATATGCAACATTTTCTTCCAGCAGCATGACCCAAATGGTCTGCATAGAATCTGCACACGCACACAAACAGAAAGGCTTATTTTCTTCTTTTCTTCTGACCAGAGTTTACTTCACTAATTACAGCCCATATGGCCACTCACAAATACACACACAAACACACACACACACATGCACACGCACACTACTATGAGGATACTATATTCCTCATTATGTAAAATATGTAAAGCATCTTAGTCATGTAACATCTGGCCTTACACCTAATAACAAGTCTATTGCCAGTGATCAAAGCGTATGTACACAAGTGTGTGTGACGTTATAATAATGACTTAAATCCCATGAGGAATATACTCTATGAGCAGCGCGATTACCTGTCAGAATGCTCAGATCTCTGGAGAGCTTTACACTGACAACAGGCCTCATTTGTATAACTGAATCATTTGTACATAGAGAATGGTCAATATATGTCACCGAAAACATTTTAAATGCAAATTAGACAGCAGGGAGTAATTACAGCCATTTGGCACCAATGTGCTCCATGTATTTCAAATGGGATTTTGGCTAGCATTTCAATGTCAGTATACCTGCTGAAATATTGATAAATGAGTCCCAGAGATGTTTGAACTATAACATCTCGAGTACCACATGGGATGAGGCATTTTGTCATACTGGGAAAATATGCTAAAAATGCAGAACAAAGGTTAACCATCTCCTTCCATTTACGAGTAATGTGGTTTCCGTGCATCTACACATCAGTCAGATTCAATATTCATGCCTGTGCTTGCATATCTATGCACGATATTATGTGTGTGTGTGTGTGTGTGTGCCCAGATGGTCCTATCCTTCTCCTGTCTTGAAGCAGCAGCCCAATGGCCTCATCCAGACTAATCCTAGCATAACCAAAAACCCTCTCTATTTTTAAAGGCAGACATGGCAGCATGGGAGAATAATTGGGAACAGTTGTAATCCTTAAATGAATAAATCCGGCAGATGTGTTATTCAAAGGAAAAGACAAGAGTTTCTGGAACATAGCATCTCAGACTTACTCACTGGTTATTTAAAGGAATCACCGGGGAAAGACGATTTAGAAGAAGCACAGTGGAAAGGTTGCAGGATAACATTAATGGATAAAGTGGTTACTTAAGTGTTGTTGGCACTTAAGTGCTGCCAGTAGGTTAAAGTGGGACAGAGAGAGTTGTGAGTTTATTAAGACATGAGCCACTGACAGGTCAGGCTCCCTTTCACACGTCTTTTAACACAAATCCAGGTAGAATTAAAGCAAAGACGCTATAATTAGGGGTTGTAGTAAAATGTTACTCAAGTATCAGCAAAATCTTAGCTTGGCAGTATCCGGATGTACTGTAGACATGGTATGAAAAGGACTTGAACCTTTCATTGTTTGCCAAGAAAAATGTATACATATGTGAATTAACACAAACCACTTAAGGAGTATATTTGAAATGTTGGATCTAGAAAAAAAGAGGATGATATGTTGGGAAGTAATGCAGGAATAACTTTTGTATGGTGGATGGTTGACTCAATAAAATGTGGATCATCATTCAGAATAACATAGTTTTACGATCTCTCTTTGTTTATCATTAGACAGTCTGGATGGAATATTTTAACATAGGTCATGCACAGTTATGGTTATTACTTTGGGAATGATTAAATGTTGATATTAAAACATTAAAATATATTGTAGCTGATCCTATTGTCTCCAATCTGGGCCCTTTGATACATCACTGGGTGAAGCGAGATATTTAGACATTACAAGGATAAAGAGAGGTCTTTTACTGCAATTTAAGGATCGTTAATCATTTCATATTCTCTAAAAATAGTGAGTGTAGCAGCTACAATTTATCTTTGATGCAATATTTTTAATGTAAATGCATCATGTATATTTTGAGGAGTTAACTCATTCCAGTGGTTACTCTGGTGATGGTTCATCTCATCTGAGTGCCTTAATAAAGTGAGCACTCCACTGACTGTGGTGAGTCCTTAACAGGCTCTTAGACACTTACATATACAGTCTATGCACACAAGCATCACATGTGCATGTACATGCTTGTGTATGTACACAAGCATGTACATGCAAATCAATACCAGCCAACTGTCGAACAGACACATGCACACTGTCATGGTCATGCACAAGTGAATGCACAGAAGGGAGTATTTGCATTAAAACCAGGCCTGTGCAAACACAACCCTATACACACACACAAAAATGCAAGCTCAGTCACTTACATCCTCCTATGTCTGTACATATGTGTACATAGAAAGATATGTTGACAAATCATTCATCACAAATGCTACACTGTTGAAGTGATGTGTCTGCAACTTGCCAGATGGCATCACTGTTTTTCCATTCCATCAGCCTTGCTCATGAGCAGTCAGCCAAATCTACCACAACTTTGACCATAGAGAAAACACACTGCTTCAATACACACACACACACACACACACACACACATATACACAAAAAAATGTGCGTCAAACAATGTCCATTTGAACATTACAAATAAATACACATATAAAAGTGAGAAACCATGTTACTGCTATATCATTTAATGTAGAGCTTGTGAAATGTAATTTAACATTTAACATAAGAAAATATAAGAATATCATGTTTTTTTAATCAAAGTAGTGCTTGGGGAAAGACTGAATGGGTTCCTTTTCTTGGAAAAAGTCAGATGATATCTGTTTTTCTCTGTGACATGTTGGATAATGTTTTGTTTTTGGCTTCAGGGGCCACTAGATTTTAAAACAGGAGAGAGAAAAATACCCTAAGAGATGCACGTAGGCAAACACATGCATGGACAGACACGCAAACACACTTCAGCACACACTTATGCTCTGGCCTTACATTCCCTTACACCCTCCTGTGTCCTCTTCACAGTTTTGAAATAGCCTTGCAGTAGCAAGTAGATGTCGCTGCACATAAAATGACAGCAACATCTCCAAAGGCAAGAGCAGACTTTTTCATGCTGAGAGAGCTGTTTTAGTTTCTCTGATCTCAACACACACACACACACACACACACACACACACACACATATATACACGAACAAACAGAAAAAGATGCATGATGCAAGTGGGTGCCTGGGTCATCAATAGGGCATGTCCCTTTGAGGGATTACAATAATATATCTGCTCTAGACACAGAGACCACATTTAAAAGCTTGAATGTGGCCAAGAAAAAGAAGTGCATTTGCTTGCTGTCATGCCATGTGTTCTAACTATGATCTGTTTGCTCCTTCAGTCAGTGATGCAATGAGTTTAACTTGTGACAGGTGTTTGCAAATAAGATCAGAACTAGAAGGTTTTGTGTAGGTGATCAGCTCCTTCCTGATGACAGCTAATGACAGCAGACCTTATCCGTCAACTGGTTACCACTGAAATATAGGATTTATTTTAAGATTCTTTGATTTATTTTCAAAGCTCTGAATGCTTTGACACCACTACATCTCTGATCTCTTCAGTCCATATTCTACATCCAAACCCCTCAGATCCTCTGACTTACTTCTCTCTGTTCCACGTTCCCGGTCAAAATCAAAAGGTTACCAAGCTTTTTCCATCGCTGCTCCCAGACTGTGGAACAGCTTGCCCCTCACCGTCGGATTTTCACCACCTATCACCGCTTTTAAATCCCAGCTGAAGACCGACATTTATAGAATTGTTTTTGAGACCCCTATTTTTTTTTATAGCATATTAAAATTGTTTATTTTGTCTACTACAATTACATATTTTTTATGTTCTTTTGTTTTAATTCTTCAACTGTATTTTTACTTTTTTTTCTGTAAAGCACTTTGGTCAACTCCTGTTGTTTCTAAATGTGCTCTATAAATAATTTTAATCTGATTATATAAGGAGAAGAGATGGCGCTGAGTCAGTATGGAGCAGAAGCTTGTCTCCGTCTCCTTTCGACCAGTCACGCTCGCCATTGTCTGTACTGCTATTTGTAAGATCTTCACTTGCCATGCTGGTGGCGTTATCTGTTTGGAGTTTGTAGGGATGGGCTGCCAGTTTTGAATAATCTTTTTTCTTGTTTATTTTAGTTAGGGAGGTAAATTATTGGAATTTGGTTTCTTCTTAATTTTGTTTTGTCACTTAAATTTGTTACCTCTCTGCTTAAATTTGTTTTGTTTCGTTGTGTTGGCCATACCCACCCTAAGGTTATTCCCGACTCCATCTTTTTTCCTCTCTTGTAAATAAACACATCACTCGCTGTACTTCAGCAATCTGTCTCTGTGACTGCTTGTTGCTTGGGGAAGACAGACATGATACAGCACATTTCCACTGCATGCCATGTGATGATAAAGTGACCATTTAGTAAGCAATAATGCACAAAAAAGTGTCCTTATAACTAGGACTTATTACTAAGATGGAGGCCAAGTCAGATATTTTCTATAACAGAACACCTTGGAGTGCATTATCATGTTTATACAGTGGCCACTTAAGGAAAAAAACTGGAGGAAGTTTCACTGTAGCCAATTTAACCCGGAATAAGGCTGGTTTCACCAATGACTAATAAACATTAGTACTGTTGCTGTGGTTACCTAAAGTTGAATCAACATTGTGTCCTGATTTTTAATGGTTTAAGTTTTAAAAATAACTATGATTGAGGTGTCCCATCACACATGTTTAACAGACACCCGTCAGTCAATCAGAAACCATTCTTTCCATGGCTATGGTATAATATGCAAATATGCAACTATCTAACAATGGTAATTATACAGTCTGCCTGAGTGTCCTGCAATCTAGATCACAGTTCTGTGCTAAACCTCTTTAGCCCTGTCAGCTGTAAAATTCATAATGAGGAAATTCAATCGCTCCAGGCTCAAAACATACTTTCACTCCTGACATACATAGAATGAGGACTGCAGCCCATTATTGGGTTTCTGACCGATAGTTTATTAATATTACTCTAAATTATGTAGATAATAACTGCTGTAAAAGTGCTGAAAAAGATCCAACCACAGAGTTCCTGCTGTTCATCCATCCATCAAACTAAGTGTGGGTGTATATGAATGTGTGTGGGCGGGTGGAGGACAATTTCACCAAAGAGTTCCTGCTGTCCCTTCATCCGTCAAACTAAGCAGCATTAGAGGAAGCTGTGTGTCCCATCAATTATTCCCCTCAGCACATCCATTATTGATGACTGCAACTTAAAATAAGACACCGAAAGACTGACAAGGCACTGAGCTAACTGAAGGCTCTGGGCTGAGTGTTTGCTTGTGAGTTGGTTTCTGTGAGTATGAATGTGTGTGTAGATGTTTGTGTACAGGGTGCATATGCCTGTGCATATAGCTAATGTGTGCCTGGACATCCAGTCTATTGCTTGCCGTGTGTGAGTGACAGATAGCTAAGTTAAGTTTGACAAGGGGATCTGAGAGAGGGAAAACAGACTTCTTGATAAGGTCATTTCCTGTCCCAAGGCCAGAACGTATTCTGACATTCAGAAGAGAGAGGCAACTGCAAGAAATTATTTTCTGCTCTGGCACTGTACTAATTCTGAAAATAAATAAATAAATAAATAAGTGACTCTAAACTTACCATTTTTGGATCTAATTTCTATGTGAACATTCTCAGATCATGGTGCATATATATATATATAAATATATATATGAATTCCCATACTGCTATGCCTGTTGGATGCAGATGGTGGTGTATGGCAAGCAACAAAGAAACAAAGATCACTGGTCCCTGTGCCTCCAAATGACTATTTTTGGTACATTAAGATAACATACAGTTGATAACATACAACTGATGAAGAGATTCATACAAGCTGTCTAAAGCAACTATTGACAGCCTAAAGGGCTACATGTATTTCTGTGATTTATCCTTAAAGTTAGAAGGCTTGCAAGTGACGGATCAAAAAATATTAAAATTTAAAGCAGCAGATGTTGAAATATCTTCACTTTTAGCCTTTGACAATGAGTCACACTCGCAAAACACTGGATCCTACATTTCCCATAATGCAACTTGATAGTGTCTTTCAGACCCTGTGAGACCCTGTGCAAGCACAACTGAAAAATGAGCAGATATGTGGCCTGTGTAGTCTGCTGTATTGACTGACATAGGAGTGTATCTGCTCCGCCAAGACGTGTGTGAGACTGAAAGATGCAGCTGAAAAGCTTTCTGTCTAGACACCATGTAACACTTGGCAAATATCATTTTACATGACATGCAGAGTGAATCATACTTAAAGCTGGACACTTATATCTGTCCTCCATACAGTACGCCATGTTTCATCTGTCTGTAGTCCATTTATCTCGATACACCTACACTACAATGCTCAACAGTCCTCCATCTCCTTTTCCTTCCTCTCTTCCTCTTCATTCATGCACACATCCCACATTCCTCTGTCTCTCTCCTTGTCTGTTAATGCCTTGTCTCTGAGTTTGCTACAGCCAGAAACTGAGCAGTCATCAGTATGTTTATGTACTTTAAAAAGTGGATTCACAGTGAAAAGCTGTCTGAATCATTCATTTAAATGCATCTAGACTCCCTCTACATTAATTATGGTTATAGTAACAGTCCAAATTTAATACAAATTCAAACAATTAACTTGACTTCATTTTTAAAACATGGTGTTCCTACTGCAATAAAAACAGAGGAGCTTCTGTACTTTCTTCCAAATCTGCTCTGTTTACTGAAAATCCAAATATTCCCCAGATATGGGTCGTTGCTGTTTTCTTCCACTGTTTTAGAACTGTGTATGGTACAACACACACACACACACACACACACACACACACACACATACACACACGCAAACACACACACACACACACACACACACACACACACACACACGAACACTGTGCACACTCTCCTCTTCCTGCTCTCCTTTCTTTCCTCTCTCCCTCTCTTCCTTCCTTTCTGTGTCTGGTCCTGTCTTGTCTCAAAGCATGCCAGTGGCCATGTCTCTCCCCGTGTGGCCAGCTGTGTCACAGGTGATCCATCACCACAGGTGGAGGCTTATTATTGGACGAACCCCATGGGCCAGCCGATCTGACAAATCAGCTGTAAATGCCAGTCCTCAGCCGAATGCTCTTATTGGTTCTGACAGGCACAGCGGGCCTTATGCCAGCTTCATGCCCCCTAGACCCCAAAAAACCAGGTGTAGGCAGGTATGTGTGTTTGTGTGCGTGTGTGCCTTTCTCTACTACATTATTCAGCACCTGCTGTTGGGGGTTTATGTCTCTGGTTTCTTTTCTCTTGTTCCTTTGACTCTACAGTACACAGTACAGCGGTCAGCTGGGTGTGTGTGTGTACATGCTTCTGTGTGTCCGTGTGCTCATGTGTGAGTGTCACCCCACACTGTAGTCTTTGTGTCCACATGCACATTCAGCACTTTTCTGATAAAAACTCAAACCCAAAACCAACTTTCTTGTGTGACCTGGGTTTCTTCCAGAAAACTTTTCTGCTTACCAAAAGCTTTTGGAGTTATTTTTTGCACATGCACTGGTCAAAGTTTGGCAAATTATTCTGGTCATTACTATGCACACACTGTCAAACTTGCATGGGCTCTCAACTATTTCCATCACGGTGCTCAACACGGTCTGTTATTTCCCATATTACTCCACTGAGATATTATGACATACCGACATGCGTAGTTGCATAAATGTATAGACATTTGTTTGGGTAGTGGGAAGTCTCTATAGACAAAATGTGGAAAAATGACATTTGACATTTAAAATTAATTTTCTTCCACTGCAGGCTAACCTGTATGGAGTTCCTTTACCCCACAGCTAATGATTTCCCAATATCATGAAATCAAGCAATTTCAGGCCAACCCTGTCTCCTGAAATTATACTTATAGCACCAATCTGTTTTTCCCAAATGTGTTGTGGTACAGTAGCAAATGTAATCACTGCCTGGATTAATGTTAAAGATTTACTTTTTTTTTTTTTCAAATGAAAGAAGCTCAACATTTATGTACAAAGCTTTGTGAGTAGTCACAAGTCCAGGCGGGTCATGTAGGACCCACACTTACATTTCTTTCTGAGTAACCATTCATCGCAAGTCAGATATGAAATACAAAATGACACACAATAAGAAATCTCTTCATTCTTTGACCAACAGTGTTCAATGCTTCTTTGTTTTCCACATGTCTACCATGCCTTTCCACATTTTCCATACATTTTCCCTGCATTATGCACAAAGTGCTCTCATGTCAGTATTATGTATGGATAAAAGTGGATCAAAGGCTTTCAAAATCATTTTAAAAGGCTTTCATCTACTGCCTTATCATTATATGAAGTTAAACCAGCCCTGTTTAGTGCTTTCCCCTCATGATAGCTTCATAGAAAAAAGGCTTTAAAGCTGATTTTTGGGGGCCTATGATTCATCCATTTATGCTGACTAAAAATAAGCTTCTCTTATGCCGAGTAAGCTTCCAGATAATCCAGCCCTCGACATTACAGGTTAAAAATTGTTTAACCAGTCCAAGGAGGACTGCAGTCTTGAGAGAAGTCATGTGAAACATTCAAATTATTTTTTTTTCTTTTTTCTTTGATATCACATGATATCATATATAACAAGAAGCATGTCTAGCATGAGTTAGAGGGATGGAGAAAGATGGGGAGGCACTGGAGGTGCCCTCACAAGTCCTCATACATTACATGTAAATGACAGAATACTAGATTGTTCATCATTGCCTTCCAAAAACATCCATATGCTTGCTACAAAGATGATTCATGTATGCGTGATCTGATCTGCCACTTATATGGCTTTGATTTGGGTAGGTTTAGGCAACTGAAACAACTTGTCATAGGTTTAGGGCAAACATGACTGTTGATAATAGACAGAGACCATGGTCTCTGAAGTCCACCCAACCTTATTACTAAGAGGTTTTGAGGTACTATAATATCATCAGACTAGTTCCGTCTTTGTCTCTAGAAAAGTAATTATTAGAATGACCGCAAGAAGTTGCTGTCAGGAAAATGTAAGTGGTTGAACAATTGCCCAATGCAATCATTCTTTTGGTAAGAACATTATCAGAGGAAAAGATTTTAAATTTAAATCAGCATGCTGAATATTCCCTGGAACCAAACTCAACCGATCAAGGCAGATGGCCACCCACCTAGAGCCCTGTTCTGCTTGAGGCTTCTTCCCGTTAAAGGGGAGTTTTACCTTGCTGCTGTCGCCAAGTACTTGCTCATGGGGGAATGTTGGGACTCTGTAAATGAAAGAGTATGGTCTAGACCTGCTCTATGTTAAAGTGCCCTGAGATAACTTCTGCTGTGATTTGGTGCTATATAAATAAAATTGATTTGACTTTCCTTGCCGCACACCCTTTGACATTGCTCTACCAAGTGCTCATGTAATTTCAATTAAGTCTAACTTGGGAATGTCACTCGAGCACACTCACACTAGGGATGGGAATCGAGAACCTGTTCCAGTTGAGAATCGGTTCTAAATTGTCTGATCAATTGGAATGGTATGCCCCCCGAGCTTATCAATTCCTCTTTTCAATACCCAGGCGAAGTGGAACTCAACGGTGAGGGCAGTGAGGGCAGTGCGGCCTCTGCACTGTCTACAGCGCGCGCACGCCAAAGTTATCTTCAGCTGTCTTGCAATTCATCTTCAAAAAAGGCAGTGGATGCAAACATTTTGATTTAATGAATAAATAATGACCTTTGCAAGATGAACATGACGTATACTGTGAACTTTCTACGCCGTCACTCAGAGACTAACATTAGCGGAGCGGAGCAGCGATCAGCAGTAACAAACGAGACAGGCTGACCAACACACACTGCAGCATTAAACAACTTAAACCAACTCTGAGGCAAGGAAATAACTCGGTGCTCAGTCTATTCCACCTCAAAAACCCTGCGCCCGCTCAGGGTGTTGGACAACGATGTCTTACCCCAGAGCTAATAGTGCAGCAGAGAGGCTGCTCTCCACTGCTAGAGACATGAGGTTAATAACAATGCAGTGGAGCACTCTGCCTCCCCCTCATTTTGTTATTCTCATGCAGACAGGAGACTGTAAGATGCTTTCAAATGAATTAATTAATTAATGCAGTTAACTTTTGGCTGCAGACAATTTATCTTATCATCCAGTTATGTTTCATATATTCATATGCAGAGTGCAAGGACATTGATAAACAATGGAGATAATAAAATAGTTGCCTTGACACTGAAAACGTGTGTAGGTCTACTTTTTTTCCACACAAAAAATTAATCAGTAATCTATAAGGGAATCAATAAAGAATCAGACCAATAAGCAGAATAGATAATGGCATTGGTATCAATTAAATCTTATCAGTTCCCATCCCTAACTCACACATCCTTTATATGCCATGTTTGCGTGTGTGGGACCGTGTATGTGAGTCAGATTTCATCCCACTCTAGCAGCAGGGGCTCCCACTTATATGTGGTGTTAAACAGTTAGACTTCTAACAGTGATTAGCTGCTTCCAGCAATGATTTCACCATTTTTTCATTAATTTTCACCACTTCTTTTCAAAACAAAAGAATGTGGGATGCAAAACTAAGGATCGAAACCACCCACCCAAGGGCTTTAGTTGAGATAACAACTTCTAAATGAACAAAATTCACAAGTTGTCAAATGAGGGAAGTGGAGCTTGCCTAATGCCTATTGCCAAAATGGAGGAGGGTGTGCTAAAAGAAGAGCCAGACAGAGAGAACAGAAGTATGGGTAATGTGTTCAATGCTAAACAAGAGGTGAGATGTATAGTACAAACAAAGTCTCTGGCAGGAAGTTGGTGTGGACAAATGACATCAAAAGTGTGAGATTTTGATCAGGTGCCACTTGCTACCAAGAGTCAGTAGCCCCTTTTAAACAGAGATCCTGCAATATTGCCATAAAAAAACCCTCTCATTATGTCGGCTTTGCTTTTTTACACTGAACTAAACAAAGCCGACATAATGCCAACCTTGTGTGTGATTTTAGACAGCATGGCGGCGTCCCGGAATCAGAGGCATGACGTTAACACAACAGTGACGGCATGTAGTGTTGACTGTCCTGGCATGCTGGCTCTCCCTTTTATACAGACATCGATTTGGCTCTATGACTACCTCCACTGCCAGCTTAATGGCGGAACAACAACGCTCCCCCACTCCATGTTTGTACATTTTATACAGAACAGCGAGGCGGAATAAGGGCGCAACATTCCCACCTTGAACAGGCAGTGTAAAAGGGGCTGTTTGAAATGTTTATTTTCTTCAACCATGGTGGTAATCCTTTCCTAACACATAGTTTTATTCTCCTAAGCGGAACCAAAACCATTGGGACATTTTTGGACTACTCTTATAGGTTATCAGTTTGCTGACTAATATCCATCCATATTGCAAGGGATATTATCAAATTAACAAACAAAATAGCTCAAAAAAAGAAACACAATTATATATTTTCAATTCTCAATCTTTAAATTAATAAAATGAGAAGTCGTCCTTGGAAACTGTTTGGAAAAGGGCAGGCACTTTCAAAAAATACTTTTGCATGATCTTGTGCTGTTGTGATCTTGCGAATCCAGCTTCAATTCATAAACTGTTGAGTGGTTAGAAATACTCAAAGGCTATATCCAGCTTGGCCACAGAATTAAAAACTGTTTGACTTGCTGTTGCATATTTTAATTGTTAAGATGTAAATTTTATTTGGTTCCATCTATATAGACATGACCTCAATCACACTTACAGAATAGAAAGCATGACTAAAATTTAACAAAGGCCTAGAAATCAAGAGCAGTCAGGGTGAGCAGTGTCAAAGTAAAAAGCTTTAATTGGTAATTGTTGTATGGATTCAGTAGATGTCACTGATTTATCCAGCAGGTGTCTAATGTCTTCAGACCTTGATTAGAGTGGAGTGGAGAAAATCACACAGAGGCAGAGCTACTTAAAATAACATGAGGAGGAAAAATTTGGCTCTGCCTATTCTCATAATGAATATGATTATTTGTTTTGATTAATTAGGAAAAGAAAACATATACATTAATATTTTAAATGGAGTTTGGCTGGGATAATTGTGTAGCATTGTAGCACAAGCTACCATAAAGCTGCCATTTACCATTTAAAAGAAAGTGGTACAAAAAGGAAATCCCTTAGCCCCCAGTGAACTGACCTGCATTTTCAGCCACATTGTTCCTCTATTCTCACTTCAAACAGGCACACACTTACCCGTAACCCCAAAGAACAAAGGGAAAGAGACAGAGAACGAGTGTGAGCGACAGAGACTACAGATTAAAGATATAAACAACAGATGAAGACAATGAGAGGGGCAGCAGGAAATAAAAAGGCAAAGGAGAGAAGGAGTCAATCAAAAAAATAACAGTCACACAGAGAGAAGAGTGTGAGGCCATGGTGGAATCAAAATTGCTGTCTTTGCATGGACAGTGATGTCAGAGAGAGTCACTGGCATGATGAGAACGACAGCTGCAAGATGGAGCGGTGTGTGTGTGTGTTTGTGTTATTAGTGAGCAGAGCAGAAAAACATCTCCCGCAACAAAAAGATTCTCTGACAACAAATCTAAAACTACATTTTGCATGTTTTAACCAATCATCCATAAAGCGTCATGAATACCAAATGTTTTTATATTGCTTTCTTATGATTCAGGCGGCCATTGTTTGCCAAGATTGGGAAATTGAAAAATAACCAGCAAATATTTAGTTGTTACTTTTATGATGTTACATTATTGCTGTGCTGCAATGCAGTTGCAAGTCGCTACGAGTAAGCTTTGACATCCGACATTTGACAGTCTGCTGCCAAAATTCATTTAACTCACGAGCTATGATATCCAAAAATATTAAATTTGTATGACCTTTACTGTAACATTCAAATACAGATATCATAAAATGTATAATGAGAAATTGTTAACTATCATAGCTTTGTGATAAAATGTTCATTGTGGTGGCATACATGTCTCAAATATATTTTTAACTCTCTGCTGGTTAATTTTTTTATCATGTGGTGAGATGAAAGAAACTCAATGACTACCTAAGAGATAGAAAAGCAATCAAAGGATTTAAATGATCAGCAGTAATTCTTGTAAAACTGCCAGTGAGTTCCTTAAAAAAGACAAAAAGGATGTGAGAAATTATGACAGAAAGAACACTTAAGAATGTTAGAAAATAGTGTGTGGGTAAAATATTTGCATCAGGTTCTAATTGGGAAAAACATCAATAGCTTTAATCTGCTTTTAGTGAAGTATTCTCTTGTTAAACTCCTCCTAATGCTTTTAGGTTAGTCATTCACAGCAGCCTTATCTGCTTTGTGCAGTCTATCTAAGATTGCCAGAAAATGGTTTTGTCACTATAATGTAGCCAGTAGATGAAGGCTTTAAGTTCTTCATTTCAGAATAAATCAGGATTTTGAAATTCCCGACTTAGAGAGATTTATACAAGCCTCCACTCTCAACTGCAACCCATATCCACCATGACTAACAGCTATCAAACAAAGACAGTAGACCATGGTTACTCATGTCATCCGAATGAAAACTGAAAGTTTGCTTGTGTGCAAACATGCATATTCATGTGTCTTATACCTGTGATAAAAGTAGTCGCTTCACATCCTAATAACATTTTCTCTATTGTTTATACTGTGCAGAATTAAAGTTTAGAGATGTGTGCATTTTGTTTATCAGAAGTGTACTTCTAATTTTGTTGACGGTTCCCAAGCTAAAAGCCACTACCTGTCAGTGGAGATTAACTGAAGGCCTAATGAGATTATTTGTGAGTTAATTGACTAAAGGTCGCTGTCTGCACTGGTCTCGTCAAACAAAGACACTTAAAGTAACAATAAACAGGAGAACTTTTCTCCTTTTTATCATGAGGTCATGCCAAACAATGCTATATGTATTGTGCTGCATGCCTTTCACTGATGATGAAAATAGAGCTGTAAAATATGTATAGGATGAGTACCTGTTCTTATTTTAAGAAGTCTGTTGTGCATTTCTAATAACACGCAATTATACTGTACGGTGCTTCATTCAGTTTGTTCATCAGTGATAATTATGCCAGATGATTCAGTTAGGTAATCAGAGCTTGTCTCCAGCCAGGAAAAGAGAAGTGTGTGTGTGTGCTTGAGTATTTTGGAAGCTTTGAAAATCCCTTTCATGTGCACAGCCCAAAATCCCTCACAACAGGAAGCAAAAATACAGCAGAGGCATAGTTCTTAGTAACACGTGCAAACTTTGGTGACGCTGGCCTTCAGTCATTTCCTTCCAAGCTAATCAGAGGAAAAGAAAAAAGTGTCAGAACATCATCAGATGTAGCACAGCAGATGGATGACCTATTGTGTTGGAAGATCTGTGTATGTGTGTGTGTGTGTGTGTGTGTGTGTGTGTGTGTGTGTGTGTGTGTGTGATCTCATTGGACATCAGTTACAGAAAGGGAATGTATTAAATGTTTTGTCCCTGTAATGGATGAAAGAGAAAAGAATCAAAGCCTTGGGCCAAAACCTGGAGCTGATTATGGGGATACCTGGTTCCAGTACATTGCTCAACAACTGATACTTAAATGCTCTAAAATGACTGTACAACAAACCACACTTCACACTTAAATGTAATCATATGTATGGTCAGAGTTTTAACAGATCTATACTTTTCAATTCATAGAAGTCAGTGAAGAATATACACACAACAAAACCATTTGCTGAATGTTTGGTCAGTTTTAGGAAAAACATATTCTGAGTAAACAAGTAAAAGAGGATTGGTTTATATTGATTTTTTCTAATCAAAAGTAACAACAAACAAATTAAGTAACAAGCAGCAAACAGGTAGGGCAATAACGGGCACAAATAAAGACAACTAAATACAATAAATACAATAAAAAAGCAGGTGGAATATAAGTGAGTCTTGAGTCTTTTCTTTTTCCTAAAATGCCCACTGAATTGGATAATCTAATGGTAAGTCAGCCTCATTATGCTCATCACGCTGTTCACAATTTTTGAGGGCATGTGAGTAATATGTGTGAAAATACTTTTTAATAGAGTTTAGTGACACTCACTGTCTCAGTGGTTAAATGCAACCACCCTATGACTAGAGGGAAGAATCAGGATGACATTCACACTTCAGGAGACCAACACCCTGTAGTCTATTGCAGTCAACCTTTTTCCTTAAGGACCCCTAAATTAACATTGTGTACACTGACGACCCCCACCACCACCAACCACACAC
The DNA here is from genome assembly GCF_914725855.1 of Thunnus albacares. Classification (NCBI taxonomy): domain Eukaryota; kingdom Metazoa; phylum Chordata; class Actinopteri; order Scombriformes; family Scombridae; genus Thunnus; species Thunnus albacares. The sequence goes on along the minus strand of NC_058107.1, from coordinate 23,392,097 downwards.
ACACAATTACAAAAAGGGAAAAAATTAGCCTACCTCTTTGAGATATTTAAAAAACAGTATATAACAATTAACTATACAACACACCTAAATAGTAAACTTAATACCTGCAGGACGTTTGTGCAAAACTATAAAAATTTGAACAGATCATTTCCTGTGAATATTGCAATGTATTAGACAATTTTTCCTTATATTTTAAGGAACTTTTAGGAACACAATTATGTGTCTGTTATGGTTTTCTTCTAATTTCACTGTCATTTAATGAGAGTTCTGAGCCTGTGATGGGATGTCAGCTGTGATTTTGGTGATAGCCGAACAGAAGTCATTGTGTACATCAAGATTGTTGCATGCCTAATATTTCTGTAGTTTTGACACTCTGTTAGAAAGTGTAATTCTGTCTCTACAGTTCCCTCACCACAGTGACAGCACAGCTTGTCCTCTGTGGGCAGCCAGGTCTACCTGTATCCGCCCTTCCCTATTGCCAAACTATGGTCACTCAGTCTGTACATGTCTTTCTCAGGTTCTTATCAGATACTGTGGTTAGGTAGTCTGCCACAGTATACTGTCTGTTTAGGGCCAAATATGTTTTCAGTTTGTGTTGTGAGCTTTTCTTTCTGAGTGACAGTGTAACTGCTCTGAGGCTGGCTGGGGTTTGTGATGTCAGGTGAAAGGTCAGCCAGCCACAGGACCAGTTGGCTGAGGGGACTCTTTTCTTGTTCAATTCTTGGCAGGCAAGGGCTTTATAATGGTAAAAGGCAGGGTCTCTCTTTTTAATATGGCTCTAGAATTTGATAGATCTTTATTGAATACTTACGTAAAGGACATTGGCCTAATTCAGCCCTGCATGCAGAGTTTGGTGTTTTTCTTTATATTAGAGAGAATACTTTAGGAGAACTCTGCATGCACGGTTTCATTTGGATTTTTGTCCCATTTTGCCCAATCATTTTCTAGTAAGGGGCCTCATATTTCACTGCCATACCATGCAATCGATTCTATAACTGATTTAAACACTTTGAGCCACGTCCTAATTGGAATTTGGATTTGAACTTGATGGCATAGAAAGACCTTTTTGCCTTCTCTCTGAGTTCCTTCACAGCAGAGCAGAAGTTTCCTGTGGAACTCATTCGTAAACCTAGGTAAGTATAGGTATTTGTTTCCCCTATTTGGGTCTGTCAGGGCCCAGGTCTAACAGTGCTGATGGAGAAGGTCCAGGCTCTGCTGAAGGCATTCTTTATTAGGAGACAGTATGACCAGGTCATCTGCATAAAACAGATGTTCCTTTCTGTGTCTTGAAGAGTGAGAACAGGTGCTGATTACTGTTCTAATAACAATGTCAGTTCATCAATATAAATATTAATGGGTGGGACTAAGGTTGCAGCCTTGTAATCCCTCAAGCCAGACTGAATCAAAAGCTTTTTGGAAACCAACAAAGCATGCATGAATTGTTTCTTTATTTTGATTTACATATTTTTCAATTAGTGTGTGTAGGGTGAAAATGTGGTCAGCTGTTCTATAATTTGGAAGGAATCCAATCTGACTTTTGCTTAAGACACCGTGCTCGATGAGGAAGTCTATAATTCTTGAATTTAAGATGCTGCCAAATAACTTCCCCAGGTTACTACTTACACAGATGCCTCTGTAGTTGTTGGGATCGAATTTGTCTCCATTCTTGAAGATAATCAGCCCTTCACTCCGGCTTTCAGGGAAATGACCTACACTTAGTACCAAGTTGAATATGTTTAGAACGCCAATTTGCATTTTATGTTGGTATATTTCAACATCTCATATAAGATGCCATGCATGCTTTTTTGGGCTGCAGAACATTCAGTTTGTCCTCCGGTTCTAATTCTGTGACAGTGGGGTTTGATAATTCTTAATAGCTCTTTCAAGATATTTTAGTTTTTCTGAAATCTGCTCCTGAGGTTGAATCTTTGGAGATTTTCTATAGAGATCTTCAAAATGATTTTTTCATGTATCTCCATTATGAATGGACTGTTTGTTGTAAGGTTTCTTGGTAAATAAGTTCCAATTTTCCCAGAATTTATTTGACCCCAGAGACTCTTGAATTAATTTTAATTGTGTTTTTATGTTGCTTTAGAGTTTCATATTAACTAAGGCAGAGCTCCTGACTGTCTGGATTTCTGTGTTTTTGGTTTAAGACAGGGGTGTCCAAACTTTTTTTTTCCTGAGGGCCACATACGGAATAATGTACAAGGACTGGGCCACTCACTAGACGTGAGGTATACTGCCTCACTTCTAATGCACTAATATTGGCAAAATCAATCAAATGCAGATAAATTACGTTTGATAACTGAACATGTTTGAAGAAAAAAATGCCTCCATCACAGCTCTCCATTAGTAGATTTTCATTTTATTTTTTACAAAAAGGTTGGCAGGTCATTCTCTCAGTGACGGCCTCAGATTGTTTCTTAGGGTGCTGATCCCCCTTCTTTGTCCTGTATGAAGGGAGAGACAAGAAGAGAAATAGGGGATGTGGATATTTCAAGCTTATTACACAAAAAAATTATTGGGCTTGTTAACACATCAACTAACGTTTGTTAAAAAATTATCATCAACTTTAATTGACTGAATTTATTAAGTAATTGGGCTTATTAACACATGAAAACTGTGTGTATATTTTCAACTCACCTGTAATGGGAAGAATGTTGCGCTCATGGTTGAGATGTGAAGGACGTCACGGAGATGGCTGTTGGTCATTCTGGTTCTCAATCTGCTTTTGTTCAGCGTTAACAGTGAGAATGTCTGCTCACAGATGTATGTTGAGCTGAACAGACTCATCATTCGTTTTGCGTGGTGTCTTATCAGAGGAAACTTTTCCAAGCTCCAGTAGAAGTCAGGTAGGGAGAGAAGCTGGTGTTGATTCTTCAGACAATCATCAAACTGCATTTCGATCGGTTTTAATTGCAGACTCTCCTCCACTTCTTTTGCATCCACTGAAAACAGAGCCGCAAACAGTGTGACTTCCTTCTCAAGAAGAAAAATCTTGAAAGCGCGAATTCTGTAATGAGTTATGTGATCACAGACATATATTCTCCCATTTTAGCAGAGAGCTTAGCATTTGGAAATGCGCATTTGATTTCGGTCAGTGTGGGGAAGTGCGCTACATTAAAGTTGCGCAGTTGTGACTCAAAGAGACGGAGCTTCGCATGGAATACTTTCATGTACGCATACAGCTGTGGTACCAGCTGCTCTTTGCCTCGTAGTCTCTTGTTCAGGGTGTTGAGATGATCAGTGAGATCAACTAAAAAAGGAATAAAACCGCTGCAGCACGGAGCCGCGACTGAGCCAGCGCACTTCAGAATGGAAGAGTAGGTCCCCATATTCAGCATCGACATCAGAGAGGAATGCTTGAAATTCTCTGTGGTAAAGCCCTCGTGCCTGAATTATGTTGACAGTTTTCACAACTGTGTTCATCACGCCGCCAAGCTGGACTGTCTTGGCGCAGAGGGCTTCTTGGTGGATGATGCAGTGCATTTTGACAGCCTCACCTCCGCTCTCCCGCACCTTGGTGCATACCAAAGATGCCATTCCTTTGCGCTCGCCTGTCATTGCTGGAGCCCCATCCGTTGTAATTCCACACAGCTTGCCCCATTTAAGTCCAGCCTGGTCAATTGCATCTGACAAAGCTTCAAAAATGTCCTTCCCAGTTGTTGTCACCTTTAGACTCTGAAGATCAAGCAGTTCCTCCGTAATGCAAAAATTATCGTCCACTCCCCGCAAAAAAATTAACAGCTGTGCAGTGTCTGTGGCATCTGCGCTCTCATCACACGTAATCAAGTAAAAATGGAAAGCACAAGCTTTATGTGACACTTGCTGTTTTAAGTTGTTTGACGGGTCTTCAATTCGCCGCACAACCGTATTTCTGGACATGCTGACATTGTTGAAATCCTGCATTTTCTCCAGGCACATTATTCCCACGACTTTAGTAAGGCACTGTTTGATGAAATCACCGTCTGAGAAAGGTTTCCCATGTAGGGCAATGAGTTGAGCTACTTCATAACTGGTTATTGTTGCATTTTCTTGAGCTTTGTTAGCAGGGAAAAAAAAACTGTTGCTGCGTTAGCAGGCTAGCTGTCATTTGCTTCACCTTCTCTTCCCGCTCAGCGCCAGTGTAGGACGTGAAGGTCTGATGTTTCGTTTCATAATGCCTTCGTACATTGTACTCTTTCATCACGGCAAAACTCTCATTACAAATCAAACAAACACACTTCCCCTTGTTTTCTATGAAAAAATATTCATTTTTCCACCGAGTCTGAAATTTTCTGCACTCGCTAGCAATCTTGCGTCTCTTTGGGTCCGCCATTTCTGGTGACACTCAACTATTTTTTTCTTTGATTGCTTGCTTTGTGGAGACGCTGCCTTGTTTAAAACAGTAGCTCCACCTAGTGATTAAACTGAGAAGTACAACACAGTTAAGCACAAATATTATGTGTGGGCCGTAGTCCATTATATTTTTAGACTTTGATACGGGCCAATTAAAAATGGATGGCGTGCCGCAGTTGGCCTGCGGGCCGTCGTGGACACCCCTGGTTTAAGACTTAATGTCTTCCTAATGGTTTTGCAGTCTGAATCAAACCACCTTTCCTTGTCCATTTTCTTTGGTTGTTTTGTTTTGCATTTTAAGTTTGATAAAGAGGCCAAATGATCAAATATGTGGTTAATGTTTACCAGACACAGCTCTACACTTTCTGTATTCTGAGGGTAGATCTGGACCAGAAAGGAGTCTAGAAGAGACGGGATTTCTTCACTGATCATTGCTTTGTACTGGGACCAAAACTCTATATAAATGACATATGTAACATATGAATTATTCAAGTTTGTATTATTTGCAGATGATACCCATATATTTTGCTCTGGGAAAACAACCTTTAATGAAATGAAAACTTTAAATAAAGTTTGACATTAGTAAATCATTATTAAATTTAAATAAAACTAAATTTCTTATTGTAAAAATAATTTTACTATTAAAATCACGATCAATAATGTTGAAATCGAAAGAGTGTTTGAGAACAAATTCTTGGGAGTGATAATAGATCATAAACTCTGTTGTAAACCACACATAAATCATGTTAAAACAAATATGTCTAAATCCATTGCATCATTATATAAAACTAAAGATATCTTGAACCAGAACTCACTATATATACTATATTGTTCTCTTATAGTTCAATACTTACTGTGTGGCGGTATGGGGAAACACAGCCAATACAAATCCAATTTTCTACAGAAGAGAGATATAAGGGGTGTGTTCACACCAAATGCGAGGCAAATTTTTTGCACAGTGCGATTACATACAAAGTCAATGCAAAGACATATCGCTGCTGCTCGCCAACAGACAGCTGCTGAGCACCAGGGAGCTCTGGAGGAGAGAGCCGGGAGCAGAGCTGGAGCTTCTGGAGGAATAACATCCAGAGTCACACCAGATTCTACTCTGACCTAGAGCCATTTACTAGTGGGAGGAAAGCTCAGAGTTTATTTTTTAACCTTCTGGGATTAAAAAGTATATTTATCTTCACTCTCGCTTCTCAACCTCTCTGCAGCAGTGAGCAGTGGAGGTGCCGACCTCCACTGTCAGGTGTTACAGTGTAATTAGTCTCTCTTCGTCCATGTTGACTGCTGACTGGAAGGGGAAATGTACTTGAATGTACTTCACAGACATACAAAGAGGAGAAGGGAAAAAGAAGAGCTACTGGAGGGAAATAACACAAGGAACTGGAGTTCCTGGTGAGTTTCAGTCTGAGGCTAGACTGAACAAAAAAACACACACACTGAGACACAGTTGGTGCCTGCTGTTGCTCGCTAGCTTACGGCTAATGTAAAGTATGTATTCTGTATTCTAGTATGTATTCTGGCTGTTTGGGGTGAATAAACACAAATGATCTTGCAGTCAAAGTCACATGAGCAACACAAATAAACACAAATGTAATAATAATAATAATATCTCTGAGAAGCTGATAAATACTTCACACATTAATATCACCTCTACCTGCTCAAATGAAAAAGATAAGCATCCACTAGGACAAGATTCTCACCATAAATTACTTCCCTGACTCTACTTGAAAATAAAAATAAAAACATCACAGACAGCTAAAATTAGACCCAACCAGTGTAGACATGGTATCAGTATATTTAAAATGGTTGCCACATGATACAAAATGTCCTCCCTCCAAGGGAATGAAGAAATTAAGAGGCTCAAATCCCAGCAGAAGCAGGAATAGCCTGGCGATTACCTCAAACAGAGACTATAAATGTTTGCTAAGCCCCACAAAACGGGGGACATGTGAAAGCATAAGTGCTCTCATTTCTTATCTGTTTGTTCAGTCTTAATGAAAGGTACCTATTGTTAAAAGTGACAATGCTCTTGTGTGTGGTCGGCAGGTAAATACCATGGTCATATTATAAATCTGACAAGGTGCTGACAATGTGATGACACTGTACTAACTGGTGTAGGAGACATTTGGACACACAGCTCTTACCTTGTTGGAGGCAAAACAGGAAGCGATGGGAAGAGTTGGGAGGAAGGTGGCAAAAGGAGGTAAAAGAGAAAGGAGACAAAAAAAATGTTGAATAATGTTAGATTTTTCTTTTCAAGTTTAACACCCAAAAAGTCAATGAATCAATCACACGTATGTCAATATTCATTCATTGAACAAAATAAGTAACAAATTGACAGCATTCACAATACATTGACAAAAGCTCCATGCCATACACATCCACACAGGTACATGAGTAACTGCAAATGATGTTCGTGGCCACCTGTCACAATGATCCTCAGAAATTAAACATTTATTTGACTTATTCATCCCTTGCATACTAGAAAAGTTATGCTTGACTTAAAGGTTCAATAAACCCAGGGCATTCTGGTCACCTTCTGGTTAAGACGCAAGACACGCCTGTCTCTGTACACTTTTAAACTGTAAAAAAAGGCAAAAATGCCAAAAAATAAAAAGTAAAAATTACCCAATGAACCCCATGGAAGTATTTTTCTCACACCCTGATGCTGTGAAGCTGCTGGCATATGGAATGGTTCAAACATACAGTAATCCATAGCCTGTGATTTGTCAGGCTGTGTGAAATACATAAATTAGTAAGTAAATAACTTTATTTCTATAGAACTTTTCAAAACTATTTAAAAGGAGCAAAAAAAAGAAAATACCGGTCACACAGAGAAAGTAATAAAGCCAAAAGTCACAGTGACTTTGTGCAAGAATTATAATATATTCCTTCATAATTTGAATGCAAATAGAGACAGATGGCATGTGATTAGCCCGAATGGCCCTGAACATGTTGATGTTATTCTACTCATTTGCGAGTCACTTATTGCTGCATGGTCAAGATTTTCTCTGGGGTATTATATGGATTGCCTGCAGACGAAAGGTATAATTAACACAAATGAATCAGATTGACGTCTTTATGGCTAGTGTCCACTAAACTTATGCTAGAAACTGGTAAATAAACAGATAACGGATAACAGATAATACAGGAATAAAAGTTTGTCATGGTGGGAAAAGCGGTTGATTGTGTAACGGTGTTGCACACACAGTCAGTACAACCAAATTTTCCGAGTGTGTGTCACTAAACGGCTGGTGCTCTTGGGGAATGGCACTCAAGAGTCTTGCTCGAAGGGGACATCAACAGTAGCAGATGAGGTACAAGCAAGCGTTACTCATTCATTCTCCAGGCCTAGATACTTTTCAATAGAAGGCTGATGGTTCCTGCTGGTTTCGTTTCATTCGGGCTAGCTTCTCTTTGCCAACAAAGAAGAGTGCAAGATAACAACTGTACATAATCTCACTCTCCTCTGATTCACTGAATCATCCCTCTGTCCCTACAATCTGATACCTTCGAAAATATTTCCCTGCCTTTACTTAATGTGTTTCATATTAAAAGGGAAAATATGGACTGGGAATATGTTTCCACTTTCCTTGCAGTTACTTTCTATTTGCCTGTCTCTAGTGAGAGCACCTTGAGGGGAGAGATGATGCAATGAGTTATTCATCTTTCTTCTTCTTCTGTCCCAGTACACAAAGAATTGGGGATCGGGGACAAATAGTCAATGTTCCCATCAATAACACAAGTACAAGAGACTTCTATAATTTAGTCACTCAGACACTTACTGTGGCACATAGCCATGGTTAACATATGTTTATCCAGGAGGACACATTCTTTGAAAGAAATACTGCTTTGATGCAAGATAGGAGAAAAAAAACATCGAACAATTAGGCATGCTCCTTGATGTGTGTGTGTGTGTGTGTGTGTGTCCAGGAGTGCTTGCGTATTCACTAAATCACTGCGTCCTTTCATGTAGTCGATCAGATTACCATTACTTGAACCCCCTGTCTCGTCATCAACTGTGGGTTTCGTATCGAGCCTGTATGTTGAGGATGAAAGGTATGGATCAATGGTTTTTATATGTGATTCACGTTCAGCACAGATCACAAGTGATGGCACAAACATGCTTCAAAAGTGGATGTGAAGATAAACAGATCGTGTGGGACATGACTGGGTGTAGATGTACAGTGCCAGTCAAAAGTTTGGAGACACCTTCACATTCTCTTGAATGAGTAAGTGAATCCAAACTTTTGACTGGTAAGTATGTGTGCTTGTTTAAGGTGTAGGCGGGCATATTATGGTATGTATGTGAGGTAAAGATGTATAACTAGTGTGCTTAATGTGTGAGAGAATGCAGTATGTAATCAGCCTTTGAGGAAAACGTAGAATTAACACCAATTCTTATAGCATTTCTATAATTACAGCTATGCAATTATAGTGAGCTGATCTGTAAAGGCCCCATTTCAGTAGTTATTACTGCAAAAAATCTGACAAACAGTACATATGTACATGTATAATACATGAAAGGTGTGTTCATGTACATACAACTGTAATGTGTGTGTAAATATGTCAAGTCAGCACCGGTTTTATAATAATAATAATAATAATAATAATAATAATAATAATAATAATTATATATATATATATATATATATATATATATATATATATATATATATATATATATATATATATATATATATATATATATATATATATATAAAATTAAACAACTTTTTTTCTGAGCTAGTATGTCAATGAAAAAATACTTATGCATATTAATTTACCTGCCCTCTGTTACCTGCCCCTATTCAGCAAATCTATTTTTCTTGCTCATTGAAGTCATCAGTACATTTAATTTTTTAAAATTTCTTAAGCAATAAATTGAAGAAATATTCCACTCCACTGGTTTCCTCATTTGTAAACTCACACCCAATTTTTTCCTCATAATTGTCAATCTCCAAAAGAAGGGTCCATGAAATTAATTTGTGGGTGATTGTGATAAATATAGGCCCTATCACATAGATAGGTATTGCTATGGAAACCGAATGACAATGATGCAAGAACACTGGCTCGTCCACGAACACCTGAGCACGCAAAATAGCACTGCCATTTACTGCTGTTCATTTTTGTAAAATGACTGTATTAAAATGCATTACAATCAAGCAGCATACAGGCCAATAAAGTGCATGGTTAGAAGGAGCTGCTCCAACTATGATTTGTGTTAGGAATAATGAACATATAAGTTCCTTACACTTCAACACACAAATAAAACTTGCACACAACTGTGTTTGGGATTGGGGTATTCATTCAGTATCTGTATATGTTATCATACTTGTTATAATGTATTCTGTGTGCTTAGTGTGTTGTTCTCTTAGGTGGTGCATTGATAGACACATTTCCATACTGGTGTGCTGTGTATTTCCTTTTCTTCCTGTTTACATTGGAATGCAACCCTAAATTTGCATCTGTTACATGGCAGGCAGACAGGAACAGCTACATCAAATACATTGAGAAAGGCAATCCAAGCCAATGAAAAGTCGTCAAGAGAGGGAGCAAAACAGGAAATAAGATAGCAAAGTTATTGAAAAGTTAAATCTAGCGTGTTGATCCAATCCCACCTTCAGCCTCCATCAAAACAATAAAATGACTTTAAATTAGGGGTGTAACAGTACACAAAATTCACGGTTCAGTATGTACTTCAGTTTTAGGGTCATGGTTTGGTACGATTTTCGTACAGCAGAAAAAAAAAGAAAGTTAGAAAATAGCATTTTGGTCTATTTTGAAAAATGAAACATCCAACAATGGCTCATTGACCAAAACTATTACTGAAACAGTTTAATTGTGTTGCAGTGGAAAAGGAAAACAACCTTTCTGTTTCCTACAACGAGACAAGACAGTTGCTGACAGCTGTTTTATGTTGATTTATGGTTTAACTGTATATAAAATAGTTGAAACTAGCTCCACCTCCTACAACAGTAACATGCTACTTACACACTGATGCTTCAGTATTAATAATCTAATGATGTCATACATAATAATATATATAATATGTGGAAAAAAATTAATGTAACTGAGAATTGCAATGGCTGTATTTGAGCTGGATTTATTCTCTTCCTTGAATGTTTGATGTTTGTATACCCTATCTGTTGTATTTTATTTCTACTTAAACTGTAACTGGTGTGCTGTCTTGGCCAGGTCTCCCTTAGAAAAGAGATTTCAATCTCAAGGGACTTCCCGTTTAAATAAAGGTTAAATAAAAAAATTTAAAAATCAGTTAAAGGGACTAAACCACTACTTTCACTTTCATACTTTTTAACTACATTTTTCTTTCTCAGAACAGGTTCTTACAACGTGCAGTCTGACCACGTCAGAAATCAGATGTTTTTATTGTTGTTCTGAATGGCTTCACTCGTAGGCGGAGTGAAAATCTGAGAGAGGAGGGAGATGCGATATTGTTTCACTATGGAGATAACGGAGCATATTTTAACAATAGTGTTGCACTCGGTCAATGTTATGGGTCTCTTGTGTGTCATTCTGATGGCAGTGACACTACAGGGTAACCAGGCTACCTTAGCTAAGCTGGCTAGCATAAACTCATGAGCACAAGTATATCTAGCTACAGCCTACAAGTGGTGTGCTGCCAAAATGTTCCGGGTGGAACTTGTGCTCTAGAATTATTGTTCAGCACATCAGAGTAGGTGGATTATTAAACTATTTTAATAGTTATTGTTTGGGTCACGGAGCATATTCTTCATACGACTGCATGCACCAAACTGTAACATCCATGACAGTTCAGAACAAATACACATACTGTTACAACCCTACTTTAAATCTGTGCATGTGTATGTTGGAGGGTGTTATCTTTGCAAAAAGGCCTGTAGAGATAACACACACACAAACCTCAAAAAATACTAAAAGTTGCTAAATCTTAAATGTTTTAATTAAAAATTGCTCTAGCTTCTGAGTAAGCATGGCTTCTTGATGAGTTTTCTGTTTGTTGCCACTCAAAGCGATATGCTGGTGACTTGAAGAACTGGGAGTGGCGGAGGGAGAAAAAGAAAAAGGAAGAAAGACGAAAAGATGAAGGACAAGAAAGAGAGAGACAGCTGATATGTTGCTCAACCTTTTCCCAGTCCACCAACAACAAAGGGTGACAATGAGTGAAAGAGAGAAAAAATAAAAGGGATATTAGTCCTGAGCAGAGTGATAAGAGAGGGATGTAAGCGGCTTCCTCTTATCAGTCCAGACAGAAACAAACCCAGTCCATTCCAGCTCACAGCCAAATGACAGAAAAAGCCCAAAGACACACAAAGATATACTATATGCATTCACACACACATTTCCCCCCTAATCGTAAAAGCATCCTCAATATATCAGCTACAGAATAAAGGAGTATTTGTTTGAGCTGAGTAAGGAATATTTTTTTTCTATTCTTAAAAATGAGCTGTTGATGTCTGACTAGGGGCTCCTTAAAAAGAAACATGAAAACAACTAAAATATGTTTACATCTCGTACTATTTTGGAGCGATTGAAATACTTTGTTTGATGCCAGTTTCAGCGTGATATGAATAATGTGTGCAGTGCAGAGTGTGGTTGTGCTATATTTGGATGTGGCTTCAGAGAAGCAGTGCCTCATTTGTGCTGGAATTTTCACTGCTCTGAGCGCAAGTCAGACCCTGCCAAACTATCCGTCACACACACTGTATGTTTGCACACAGAGGGAGAAAAAGGGTGTAATGTTAGATCTGAAGGATTCATTATTGATCATTTTAGTCTAGCAGTGCCTCAGGTGTACAGTTAAGATAAGCAGGATCAATGCGATGTAGAATTGACATAACCAGGGATTCAAACTTTTTTTTTTCACACACACACACTAGCTGTCTGAGTTGAATACTCAATACGCAGGAGCCAAAACTACATGTAGCCTAAGGGAAATAGGCCCATGTTAATCTCTTAAGCATCAAAGTGTTTTTTACTTCTGAATCATGTTCAAGTATTAATTTCATAAATTGCTCTTTTCTCCACAGATAATATTTTACAATGAATCATTGTGTCTAAATTTTACATATAAGAATTGGATGATAAATGATGACTTTCATGGCATAAATAAGATTAATGTTGTTTTTTTTCAACCCAAGAACTGAACTAAATTAAATGGACCCACAAAATATAAGATCAAGACATTAGTGAACATTATTTCTACCTGTCTATCTGCATTTTAAAGTTTTTTTTAAGAGAGCCTTCTGGTATGTCAATAGTTACAATCATGTAAATGAATAACTGTATAAGGCATTTAAAAGCATCAATCCATGTGTTTAATTAATTTGTCTATGCTTCAAGGACGCACCTGTGCCAATTATTGTTAAAACTATTTCACTTTTAACAACAGGTTGGGAACTGGTTTTCATTTTTCTGTGACCAACCTCCAAGGCTTTTTACACAGTAAGGCTGTTACTGAAAGTTATTTAGCCTCTACACACTGATGTGCACTTGGTTATTACAAAGTCTTTGGTAAATAACATCAATGTACCACTTCTGTCCAACCTCCACAGTCTGGATGTGGAAAATGTTGTGCAGTGTAAACCCAGAAAAAATTACTAGTTGGCTTATGATTGAACTCATCAAACCCCCAAACACATGACATTGTAAAAGTGGACTTTTGGCTAAGAAATTTTGTACCAAGCCAGCAAGAGATCAGCAGGGTGGCGACTCAGCATCAGACCAGTGAAGGTAGGTGTTTAGCGGTCTGGTGCCTGTTTGGTATGCCACTCAGAACGCAATTAATACACGAGGACTTAATGGAAGTAAAATTTCTGAAAGTAAAATTTATTTCATGGCACAGAGGTTTGTGGGTTTTATGATCTGTGTTTTTCCAAAGATTAAGTTTACTGTTGGAGAAGCCAAGAAAAGACGTAGCTGTAATGGACTACATTTCATTGAATAGTTTAAGTTTTGTGGATTATAACCTTTATGTCAATGGCATTTGATGACTATATTTATAACCAGCTCTACAGTATCTCCTTGACAGTTTTCTTGGCAAAGGTGCTTAAAAGGTGAGATCCTTCACATACATCACAGTGTTACATGCTAGTTAAGAAGTGAGGTGCTACTGCAGTAATGGCAGCCTGGTTGCTTCTACCTACAACACAGATTTGTCTGTGTGTCAGGGACAGTCAGAGTGGGTTTGTTTTGATTATCGTCACAGAAGCCACTGGCTATCAGAGTCTGAGTTGTAATTGCAGTGGATGGAAGGTTTTCAAGACATGAATGCACTTAAAAATAAATAGAGCTATAAAGGCTACAATCTGGTATTGATTGCCATGGGCAAAAGTGTGTTTTCTATCCTCGCACAATTCACAACTCTCTTGTCAACAAATTCACAGTAATAATGTGTATCAAAGAGAAAATCCTTGATCTGCTACAGTTTTCAAAACTTGAATGAGCACGCAGACAACAACTCAACCATGTTACGTACTAAGTAATTTTTTTTTTCTCTGGAACTGTAAATATTGTTCATATCAGTGAAAAAAACAAGGCTATTTCCAAATGTGATTACCCATGAAACCCAGGAATACTAATTTCTCATCAAACTAATCTATCATGTACCTCTTCATCTGTAAATGTGAATCAACCAATAGCCAATAATGGACCAACAAAACAGGAATACGTATTTGTGTATGATGTGGTATGTTTGAAAAAAAAAGGTAGTGTGATTCCGTTAGTTTTGAAAAGAGGTGAATTTGAAAGAAGCACCAATAATAACACTTACTTACATGTGCGACTTTGTTTGCTCTCTAAAATGAAGATGTATAGGTGTCTAGAATATTATATGTATGCATGTGTTTGAATGTGCATGCGTGTGCATATTTTGACATGGCGCCATTGGCAGCAGAGGCTAGTTGTGATTCTGTGTGTTAATCTCTTTTGAGTGGGGGTTAAAAGCACAGAAGGCTGAATGATAGACCCTTCCAATATTCAATGGTTGTTTGGCTGCAGAAGTGTATCTCTTGCCCAAATAAGCGTTTCACCAGCCAAATCATGCAATGACAACTTGCTTTATCATTGCATCAATTCTCAAAGAGCCAACTGCATCATATAGGAAGAGGGTCTGGCATGGAGATTCAAAGCTGCTGCAACAGTTGGGATTTGAACGAGCCAAATTAACGGTTGAGCAGTGTTGCTTCTGCTGTATGTTTGTACAGTAGTTGTAGAAATAAACACTGGTGTTGTGCAGGGATTGTAATAATGGCATCATAAGCTGATGGGAATTTTATGCAGACCACCTACCACCACCAGCTGTGTTCATGAGAGGTTAGTACTTAAAAAAATGTCATTCTTCCTGTGTTTGGCAATTCTGATACTTACAATTTTACATTTGCATTTTGTCATTTGGCAGATGCTTTTATCCAAAGTGACTTACAAGCAAAGGAAGACAATAAAGTATTAGAGGACAGTGACTCAAAAGAGCTGTGGTACAAAATCTCAAGTAGATGACTTGGTACAAGTACAATGAGAAAGGATGTTACACTGATGTTTGTGGGTGTTTTTTGTTCTTTCAAATTAAAGTAAGAAACAAGTGGAAGTGGACAAGTGCATAAGAAATACCATAATAAATCAACAAAGTGCTAGATAAGACAACAAAGTCTCATCTTATCTTAAAAAGTTAAAAGGCCTCAAGCAGGTGTTTCTTGACTGCACCAAGGGAGTCAGCAGACCACGTGGAGCTGGGTAACTCATTCCACCATCGCAGATCCACAAACAGGAAGGGTCTGGCTCGTGAGGTCTGATGAGTGACTCAGAGTAGGAGGGTGCAATTGAATTGGTCGCCTTGAAGGCAGGCAGCAAAGCTTTGAACTTGATGCGAGCCGCCAGTGGGAGCCAGTGAGAGGATTCTCATTTGGGTTGGTTAAATGCTACTGCATATATAACCTTGCTCAAATCTATTTATATATATATATCTATACACTTACTAAAGCCATATATAGTCTATAATAGACAGACATATGAGAACAGATATTACAAAATGGGGAAGTACTACACATTTTCCTGGCTACCCTCTGCCAATGTAATGTGGAACAGAAATTAGAACAGAATGCCCTGAGTAAGCCCCTGTCCAAATGTAACTGTTTGGTTGTCATAACCTTGCTATTACATTGTGACAATATAGTAATTCATCCAATAATAATTTGAGCAGTCTGTCAGCCAGGTTTGCAGTGTCGGCCTTAGCTCTGCCAAGACAGGCAACTCACTGAGAAAATCCGACTGGAAAATAAACACATCCACCGAATAATTCCTACTCCGACACGAGCGAGCAATTTATCACAAGTTGGCTAATGACACAGACTTAACAATGCGATCTGATTGCCCATGCTAAGGCTGGCTATATATCCACCACTGTCTCTCAGCCTTGCAAGTAAATTTCCTGGAGGTTGGTTTCGAACTGTGCGGGTAACTTGAGGGTTTGTGATTGGATTATTGTAAGATTGTGGGTGTTAACTGTCGAAAACATGAATGAACTCTTGACAGATGGGCGGTGACGTAATTCTGATTTTGCTGAGCAGTGATTAGGAACATTCAATTAATGTGGGTTAAAGCAGCAAGAGAGAGTAGGAGAAATGTTTTCATCTCTCACTAAAAGGTCCTGCAAATGAGCTCTATCGAGAGATCAGAAGACAGATGAAGGAAACAAGTGGGCATGTATACCAGTGTCAGCCACTGTCCAGCTTTTATTAACCAGCTGTGGTAGACATCCCAATCGCTATCTGTAAGACAATGTTAAGTCACACGAGCCCATCAAGCCAACTGGCCTTGTGCCTATTACTCTCAACCCCCACTGTCAGGCTGGTGTTAAGTGCTCATTAATCCCAAAGAAAAATGCTATTATAGAAAATGAAAATGGTCCCCTGTAATTTCTCCTATTTACAATTTCAAAAAACCAGTGAGTGAGTTGTAGTAGGCTGCTGTAGCAACTCAATTAGTGTCTCAATGTGTATGTGTGTGTTGGTGTGTGCTCGGTGCATTCATGTTTTGAGCCTGAACAGATTGCCATGGAGGTCATACTGGATTGCTACTCAATACATTATCAGTCTTTGATACATGCTGTGCAACATCTTTTTTTTTTACATTAATCAGTGTTTAATCACAGTTCTTGTGTCTCCCTTTAAAATACAATGTGTTAATCACTCAAGCTGAATTTATAGTCGACACAAGGGGTTAAGAGGAGTCTTGCTGTAGACACCCACAGTGTAGGTTTTGATTACATTTTAAGTCGGATGTCACTCTTTGATACCACCACTGCAAAACTGTATGCATGTATGTTACATGGCCAGGGTGTGTTGTGCTTGAATTTTATTCCCCATGGTAAATATGTTTACATCCTTTCATTTACTTAGTGATACATGGCGAGCTACACACATACATTTAGAACAGGAGTTACATCCAGGTTACTTTTATATTATTGTGCCATGTTGCACTATTGAATGGGAGACTACTCCTTGCAATTGCAGTGTTCATCCATTTACACAGAGCAGCAAGTGTGGCAAACAGTCTGCAGTGTAATGGCCTTACTAGAAGTGTATTACTGAAAAGAAGGTGGAGACTAATGGAGCTTTAGTGAAGTCTATCTTTTGCATGCTCAGGTTTGTAGTTTTATTTCTCAAACCATCTACCATTTCCATCCTCACGCATGCTCACTCATAATTTCCTTGCTGTCATTGCCCGGGGTGTCGAGTGAAATGTCAGCTGTTCACATAAGCTGGTCACATTTATCCAATAGCATGGTAACACACCTTCATTGTCATATTGTGACCGTCTTTGTAAATGTTTTCTCCCTCTCTGCCTTAGTGCTTTCATGGTGCCGTTTTGCGTGCACCACAACCTCCCCATCACTGCCCAGTCTTCAAAGATTCATCAGTGCTTCATCAACCTCATCAGCCTTATCAGTCTCAGCAGAAGTCATCAGCCACCACCAGTGTCTGGACTCCATGGGGAGGATTAATCTTGCAGCTGACTTTTGACAAGACTTAATCATCGATATTATCTGTATAATAAACAATTCTTTGTGCTTCATTCACTTGTCTCTCCTGATTGGAATGACTTTGTGTCTTTCTTCAACTTCCCTAATATTATCTTCACTCTCAACAATCTCCACCAGCACTAGAAACTTGTAGGAGAAAATACAAGCTGACCAATCACAATTCTTAAGTTATGACTGCCGCTGCCATAGCCCCGACGTGTAATAACATTTTTTAGACATCAGCAACTGCATAGCCTACTCCAAAGCCTAAGAGCGTATACACTACCCCATAGGTACATCGTAACCCGCTTAACGCAGAAGGATAAATCCAGCTTCACTCTAGAGCCAGAAGTGCTGGGACAGCTGTACTCTGAAACTCAGTAAGTCTAGTTTTTATAACACCTTAATATCCAGATTGATTAAAATCATGTAGCTGATATTTGTTTAACAAATTAATATGACACTACAAATGTTGATTAAATCCTAGTTCCTAACTGGTCTTGGAAGAGGACAATGTTTTGATCTTGAGTCTATCTGGACCTGACTGTATTTTTATAATCTATATTATTATTATAATCTATAGTATTTGATATGACTGTGACAAAAACGTGAACTGGAAACTTATTTGACTTTAGCAGACATGATCAGCTACTACTTTTTGGCATTTAAAATGTTTTATGAGTATATCTAGGCCTTCTTTGTGAACAATAACAGAGAACTTTTGGGTTTACCCACTAACAAAAAAAAAAGCCCTGTGCTTAGTTTAGTATCTCTCAACAAACACCATTAAAGAAAGGCTGAGAAAACAAACATTCACATATACAAAGGTGTGCATTCAAAGAGAAGCACAGCCCTACTTACATATATATTCACACACAGTCACATGTGTGTGTGTGTGTGTGTGTGTGTGTGTGTGTGTGCAGGCACACTGTTTTCTATAGTGAGCTGACAGAACTGGGACAACCAATTGTGAAGTTAAAGACCCCATAAGGCACAGTGTCTACCACCCCATGTTTAGCGCTGGCGGCTGAACCAGGCCATGCTCTAAGTAGTGATGGCAGCATGTGGCTCACAAGGGGTGCTTTTAGTAGCTAGAATGTCTGCAGTGCAGTGGTTTGCCTTACACACATTTAGATGTATACACACATACAGTATAGAAATCAGTGTTAACCTGATGCGGCAGATGGTTGTTACACAGAACCATCTGAGAAGTCGATCTTGGAACCTGTTTGGAAAGGGGCAGGCACTTTCAAAAAATACTTGGCAGGTGATTGGATGAACCATTTGTCTCATGATTCTTGTGAGATCACGAGATTATGCGAGAATCCTCATAGGATGCGAACCACCAGTGGTTTGGACACAAGCGCATAACTTGAGGCCTGAGAAGATAGATACTTAGAGCGTCCTGCGTACAACACATGAAAAGGGGATAGAGCTTCAGAGCTTCAGAGAAAAATGTTTCCTAATTCTAATGCCTTGTATGTGTTTTTGTGTGTGTGTGTGTGTGAGAGAGAGAGAGAGACAGGGAGAGAGAGGAAGAGTATAATTGTATTTTTCCATATTGAACTCCATGTTCAATGTTTCTCTGCCTATAATTGTATTAAACATGTTCAGTTTCCTTTTCCTCTATGGCTCAAAGTAGCAATTAGCTGCACTTCAGAGAAGATCACAAAAATTCAAGAGCTCCTACATTAGGCAGTTTGTGGGCCTGAGGCACATTAGGTAACTGTGAAAGAGTGAAAATTAAATTTAAGGTGATGTAGCCTCACAATATGAGCAAGACAAAGACTTTTGAGTCTGAAGATCGAAATAATCATTTCTGCCATTGCAAATAGAACTCATGCATTCTATGAAATACATGAGAATATCTACAGTAATATAGTATACAATACCTCATTTTCCATGTACATTATAAGTCACTACACCAAAAGACTTCCTGCAGAGGCAGACCTGTGATTTTATGTTCATAAAAAAGTTTGCATCTCAAGTTTTTTATGAATCAGAAATGTACATCATAGACACACAAGGCATAGCATTAGATTCTTATTGTATATGGCTAATCGTGTGTTCAGAAGCTCTGGTACATTTAGATTCTATGCCAAAATTTTAGACAGAGGATGAGATTATGGTGGGAATATATTAATAACATGTGTGGTCGCAGCTGGTATCAGTCCCTCACAAAGTTGCACTGCACTGCTTGACCACTGCTGACACACCACCTCCTGTATTGCTCTTCTGCAGGCAATCAAGTTCACAGCATGTCACCAAAATAGCAAATAGGTACAGATTAGAAAAGAAAAAAGTGCACTTTGACAATAATACACCTTCTCAGGCACAAAGCCCTGTCATGTGCTGTATGCTGTTATGAAGATCGCAATGTACTCACTTTGTAGTTAAAGGTCCCATGAAATAGCTTTGAGATTGTAATTTCCCTTTGTGGTTTGATGTGTTTCTGCATGAAACAGAGTGTTGGTGGGTGGGAAAAGTGTCAGAAAGGACAAATGCTGCAAAATGGACACTGTTAACTCTCACTCTACTAGCGGATGACTAGCTTTCTTTGTTACACCCACTTAAGAGGTAGGTAGAGGGTCATCTTAAACAATATCCATGTTCACTGCGCTGTACTGTCAGTTTAGAGATGACTTCTTTCCTTTTAAATGTATAATGTTTTTCTTCTTCTGTGAAGCATTTTTTGGGTCCACAGACTCACTGCAGGGCCTAATGATCAGTCAAGACATAATTTAACAAGAATAATGGGTTTCCACGGTCATGCTCACCCAACTTGGCACATTTCACTGTGTATTGATAACTGTGTTTATGTAGGTATCAGACTTTCCTTCATTTGTTTAACAGCAGTGGCCATAATTACTCTTTTTAAGTATAGTGCTGAAATAGTCAGTTCCTTCTCCTTTATAGGCCATTTACATCACTAACCTTGATAAGCTGATGAGGGCAGGGAGGTAATGTTTTCAGTTGTACTTAAAACCCCTCAATGGCTCATCTGAAGTAATGAAAAGTTCAGATGCAGTGCATTGGTCAATAACACTTAATTGTCGAGAAGCGTTGGTGTGTTTAGTTTACGCCATTTAAGTTCATGTCATTCAGCAAAATATAGTTGTAGAAAAATGAAACTACTAAGAGTCAAGAGTAATGTAACATGGTTGATAATGCTGTATGAGTGAAGAGGGTTAATTGCTGTGACTTTTATTCAAAGCACATTTAGAGAAACTGCACAAACAGATGGTGAGGATAAAATAAACTATTTCTGTATTTTCACACTAAAAGGAACACCAGGCAATTTGGGCATCTACATGTCTTTCTTCAGAAAAGTAAAACAAAGCTTTGCATGACACAAACACAACCTTGTGCATATGCATGTTGTCTATACTGACAGACACAGAAACACAGAAACATACAGAGAAACCAAGTTATGGCTTTTGCAATATATTGTAAATACCGCCTCATGCACAGAATTCTCTAGAATGACCCCTCCACCATCTCCATCTGTTCAGAGTTAACCTTTATCTGAGAGTGGTTGCTGGACAGTCTTTGATGATAACACCCAGGTGGCAAGATAAGGAGAGGAGAGGGAGAGAATAGAGGATACAGTGTGTCCTGTGCTGTCACACACACACACACACACACACACACACAGGTGTCGAAATCTGACATTGGAGTGTGGAGTAAATAACAGCATTGCATTCACCTGCTATGCTGTCAGAAAAACAAACCTATAAAACAAACAGCAAGCAAACATGGTTGTCATCAAAAGAACATTGTGAACTTGGTCGAGTAAGTTGGAGGCTCTCACAGCACACACGCACACCTCAGAAAAAACAAGTGTCAGCTACACACAGAGCAGACAGCTGTCAACGTTTTAAACCAAGTGGGCTAAAACCTGTAAAAACAGCAGTGTCATGCTTGAATGTCGTCATAAAAGTTATAAAAGAGTGAAGCAGAGAATCCTTTTGAGAGCTCAGCAACACTGAAGGAAAGGAGTCATGGAGCAGATGAAGGCAAACGTTTAGGTAATACATGTGCTTCTGCTCTTGCTTTTGTGAAAGGTGTTTCTCTGATATTGGTCCATAATATTTTAGTCTATTGAGAGAACTTACATACGTATTTCTTTAAGAAATTATATTAAAATGTCTACAGACTGCACAGGTAAAAGCAAAAGGAAGCACTTTGGTGTGCGTGCATCTCCTTCTAAGAATGCTGGTGGGCATAGAGGTGGACCCCATTATTTAAACAAAGTGATGGGTCAGTGAATGTCACACAACTGCCAAAGGATTCTGTACATGTAATTATGTGGCTATATTACTATAGTCATTAGTTCTTACATCAGTTTATGTTCATTAACAACCTCATGAACTAGGGCCTTCTCTGCCAATGTAGAGACACATCAATATTCCAATGGAGTGCTTTGCATCCTCTCTTTCTCTGTCCACTCTTTCTTTCTCTGCATTTCCCTCTCTCTCTTTCTCTTACACCTCTCCTAATCTGTTTCCAGCTCCTAACATCATGCAGTGAATATCGCTTCAGACAACTGAGTCAGTACAATTTGCATATAGCCTATCAAAGAGGTCTTACTATTGCATGGCTCATTCATATGCATGAGGTCATGACCAGATGGGTGCCCTCATTGGCCCTGTCAAGGCTCAAACCCGCCTCTATGATCAGAGCTAACAGGTATTGGATGGCTCTTCATTAGCAACCACGTCCCTGTTGAACCAGTTGCCAACGGTTACAGATTCTTCTTCTGATTGCACGTGCTGTGTGATTCAGGGCCCAAAACTGAAAGTGGTTTTAAACCGAGGTGCTCTTGATCTAAACTGCAAAGTACTTCAGCAGTGTTATCAGTGAGCTCATGTCGTACAATATACATGAGGTGTTCCTTGTTTCTGAAGCTCATTACTTTCATAGAGCCTATTAATTTTAATACACTCTGTCCGCTTTCTTATGAAATAACTTGAGTGGTTAGATGAACTGTTTTAATAATTCTGTCAAAGTCATTAGAACAGTCGCCTCGACTATCTTCAACAGCCAAAAACATACAGAAGTGATTGAATGCACTCAAATGACTTCAAATCCACAATCAGAATCATAAAGCCCACATAAAAATCTGCACTTCAGTAAATGTCCTCGGCTAATCCTACAGTAGAAATGAAAAACACTTAAAGTTGAAGTCAGAAGTTTACATACACTTAGGTTGAAGTCATTAAAACTCATTTTTTAATACCACTCCACAGACTTCATGTTAACAAACTATAGTTTTGGCAAGTTGGTTAGGACATCTACTTTGTGCATGACACAAGTAATTTTTCCAACAATTGTATACAGACAGATTATTTCACTTATAATTCACTATATCACAATTCCAGTGGGTCAGACGTCTACATACACTAAGTTGACTCTGCCTTTCAACAGCTTGAAAAATTCCAGAAAATGATGTCATGGCTTAAGAAGCTTCTGATAAGCTAATTGACATCATGTGAGTAAATTGGAGGGGTACCTGTGGATGTATTTTAAGGCCTACCTTCAAACTCAGTACCTCTTTGTTTGACATCATGGGAAAATCAAAAGAAATCAGCCAAATTCATCTCCTCGAGATGAAAGTACTTTGGCGTGAAAAGTGCAAATTGATCCCAGAACAACAGCAAAGGCCCTTGTGAAGATGCTGGAGGAAACAGGTACAAAAGTATCTATATCCACCGTAAATTGAGTCCTATATCGACATAACCTGAAAGACTGCTCAGCAAGGAAGAAGCCACTGCTCCAAATCCACCATAAAAAAGCTAGACTACAGTTTGCAACTGCATATGAATGCAAAGATCTTACTTTTCGGAACAATGTTTTTTGGTCTGATGAAACAAAAGCTGAAGTTTGGCCATAATGACCATCGTTATGTTTGGAGGAAAAAGAGCATGAAGCACAGAGGTGGCAGCATCATGTTGGGGGGGGGGGGGTGCTTTGCTGCTGGAGGGACTGGTGTAGTTCACAAAATAGATGGCATCATGAGGAAGAACAATTACGCGGACATATTTAAGCAACATCTCAAGACATCAGCCTGGAAGTTAAAGCTTGGTTGTAAATGGGTCTTCCAAATGGACAATGACCCCAAGCATACTTCCAAAGCTGTGGCAAAATGGCTTAAGGACAACAAAATCAAGGTATCAGAGTGGTCATCGCAAAGCCCTGACCTCAATCCAATAGAAAATCTGTTGGCAGAGCTGAAAAAGTGAATGCAAGCAAGGAGGCTTACAAACCTGGCTCAGTTACACCAGTTCTGTTAGGAGGAATGGGCCAAAATTCCAGCAACTTATTGTGAGAAGCTTGTGGAAGGCTATCTGAAATGTTTGACACAAGTTGAACAATTTAAAGGCAATGCTACCAAATACTAACTAAGTGTATGTAAACTTCTGACCCACTGGGAATGTGATGAAAGAAATAAAAACTGAAATAAATCATTCTCTCTCCTTTTATTCTGACATTTTTAAAATAAAGTAGTGATCCTAACTGACCTAAGACAGAATGTTTACTATGATTAAATGTCAGGAATTGTGAATAACTGTTTCAATGTGTTTGGCTAAGTAAAGTGTAAAGTGTTAAGTATGTAAAGTGCTGACTTTAACTGTACAACCGAATTGTCATTTAACACAGTCTAAAAGGGGCAACCTCAGCTGATTTACAAAGTGCTCATATGCCTCAGGTTTTTGTGAACAGTCATTTGGCATTTGAGTTTGTCTGTTGTTGTGAGAGAACGACATTAATACTGACCTCACATGCTTTCCTCTTGATAAATATATTCCCTTCAAGTGAAGTGCTTAGTGTAGAGCATTGCCTTTGAGTTGCCCTTAGACCACAAAAGTGACGGGAGCAACATCAGCGGAAAGGCAACAAATTCACTGAAATGTGTAGATATGTCTTTTATCTGTATGAGTTACTGGTATCACAAATTGGAAAACACAGATTTTTAATTATTACATTGGCAACTACAAATTGTCCAGTGCGTTTTTAGTGCACACCATAGAAAAAAATATTCACACGTTAATTTTCTGGTCAGTAAATTGATTGAAATATATGTCCTCAGTCCTTTCATAATTGTGTGTGATAATTTAATAAGATTTAGCACTATAATTTACAAGTTACAATAGAAAATGATTTTCTATAGAAGTGAACTATGAATATGTCAAAGAAGCTCACTGACAATTGTACAATCCCCATTATTATCATGGACCACCTCGATAACACTAAATCTAAGCGCTCTGTTGGACAATGCAAAAAGTCAGTATTTGATTATTGAGGACAAACATGCTTTCCTATTATGCAAATATCCAAGTAGCCTAAGGACAATCCTCTGGGAAAGTCCATAGTTTCTGCCAATGAGAACTGTACTGAACAGCCTCTAAATGTATTGATCATTCCCTAAAGCCTTATGTACAAAAGCTTCCATCTTATGTTCATGACATAACCTATGTTTCAAATCACTTACATTACATTAAATACATTACATTAAACGTTTCTGATTTTGTTCTTATGGTAACCATGGAAGTTGAATCTTTGTATAGTAACAGAACACAACACCACTTGAGAGCAGTATGACCTTATCTTAGAGAGATGCAGACACTGCACCGACTGAATTGAAGTGGAGCTGACTGAATGGCTCCTAAAGAACAAAATTTTTCGATTTCAGGACAAACTGTTTAGCCTACTTAATTTTTTAATTAATTCTTTAATGTGATGGCTTAGCATAATCCATGTTTGAATGAGAAAATAAATTATAAACCCTTTTTATAAATAACTTTCTTAATTGTACTCATTGATGGGACTGCCCTGAGAGTGCCTGAAGAATGTTTTCTTTATCATGAAAGCTTTGATTGTTCAGAATAAAAGAAAAATTCTGGGATAAAATGATTTAATCAAAAGTTTGCATCCAAAAAGAAAGCATTAGTGATATACTGTAATGAAAAAACAAAAATAAAACAATGTTCACAGACACAGCCACTTGCTCGAGAAATCGCAGCAGCTGTTGACAAAAATACACCATCAACATTTAGTGAAATGCTCGACAAAGTTCATTGGACTGAAACATATTATAAAAGGATGGTAAGTGTTGACAGTGTCTTTTTCTTTGTTAGCTAAGGGAAACAATTGACAATCAGATTTGTGTTGTGACAAAGTTGTAATTTGTCTCTTGGTAATACAGTAATGTTTGTGTGAATGTTTGTGTGTGTGTGTGGTTGTATTATACTGGTTATGTGCTTGATTACTGTGTGATCTAGAAATATTAGCCTTGAGGAAAATCAACACAACTTAGTGTACAGAGAAAAGCAAATTCAATGAGGAAATTAGTATTTTTTCTACCTGCTTGTGCTACGCTGAACGTAAACACAGTATGTCACCACTGCAAGGAATATAATGTCTTTTGTCAGGAAGATAAAAATCTTAAAAATAACCCTCTCATTAAGACCCTCCACAGAGACAGATATGAAGTAGAACTTGGATATGCACATAGCTCACTGCAGCACATACTGTGGCAGAACATAATAGTATTCTTGCCATAGGGGTACCATATCTTGAGAATAGGCCTATATAATCCTGCACTATTATTGTGCTATAGACGTACAGTGTAAGAAAAATGGAAAATGTTCTGTGCAGATGAAGCCATTGGTGTACTTTTTCACACTTTCTATCCTAAGAGGAAATTCTAGTACCTATACCCTCCAACCAAGTAATCACCACACAATTTCATATTGTATCACTGACCACAGTAAAGACATTTAAATGACAGCATCACCATGATGTTTTGTCACAACACAATCACATGATGTGTATATGAATTTAATGTTTCTGGTGTTTCTACCATGTTTCTGCTCATAGTCTGTATGGCATATGTGAGTGTGCTGTTACTCATGCATTTCTACCAACATCTAGGTTGCACCACAGAGTTAGAAAAATGCTCCAAATGCAGAGCTAAGGGTAATCTGCACTGTGTTCAATTTCATATCAGTAAACCCATACATCATGTGGCTGATTTCTGAGGGAAACATGGGTGCTTAATGTCATGATTATCAACCAGGAAACACACAAACTGCATGTTTGATATTTAAATGTATCCAATCTTGAGACTCTTAATCTCACAGTAAAAGCATTTATGCCTTTTCGATAAACGTGTTTACTTTTCCTATTTGTATAGGGTAATTGATTTTCTGGCTGTGCCGGCATTATGCATTTTGCTTGCCTTGTTAGACTATGCAACAGGACCTGTATCAGAAGATTGTCCTATTCAGAGGTAAAGATATGGACAAATAGAAGACAGAACATAGAGTATATTGCCAGGAATGGGACTGCAGGATGTGCATAACTATCCATTATCTGTTCTACTTTTATTCTATTATTTTCTATTTAGTGCACCCTATATATATTTGGATGTGAATGTATGTACACTTGTGTATGTGTGAATGAATGCATATTTATGCACTTATCCAAATTATAGAAGTATTACTTGGGTAAACCTGTTTATGTTTTGTATCACTTCTCTTTTTCATTGGTTAAATGACACAAACAAAACGAGAGAGAAGGACACACAGCAGTCCCTGTGAGCTGGACTTGAACCCTCAATGTTACCATCTAGTCCATCTAGCAATTACCTCTAACCACTGTGGAAACCACTTAAGTGTCTCTCTCATAGCAAATGAGTGCTAAGGAACACTGGTTGAGAGAGACTGTGATATTCTAGTGGGAAAGTGTATAATGTATAATGTTTACTTTATCTTGCTGTGCACTTTACTTCTATGTTTCGTCAAAATGGCCACTTGAGGGATGAGGCAATAGACAAAGGGGAGAGAAACACTGACCATGAGCTAAGTGTCTTCACAAAAAAATCCATATTTCTTACGCTTATGCAGTCTTCCAGAAAATTCAACTCTAAGAGCAGCCTCATTCTCCGTCTTTGTTCTCTTTTTTCTCCCCTTTCATCTTTCGCTCCTTCATTCTTAAAGAATGCTCCATTTCATGTCAGTGCCTTTCAGTGCTCACTGCAGGATTGATACCTGCAGGGAGCAGAGAGGTGATGGAGAGATAGCTATAGGAAACAAAATATGTTGGCCTTTCAAAGGGCCTACAGCTTTAAAGTGTCTGTTCTCAGGTAAACGGATTTACGCGTGCTTCTCCACAAAGAGGCTCAAATTACTCTTTTGCCCACACATTTTCCTTATCTTGCTGTCTCTATCACTTTCTCACACTTAGATTTCTATTCTGTCCTTCCCTCACTCCTATTTCCACCATCGTCTTCACATCCTTATCTCGTTTTCTCTTTACTCTTCTTTTCAATCACTGGCTATCTATCTCTTTGCTCAATTTCTCTAATTCACCCAACCTCTATGCATATTTCTGCTTTCTCTCCACCTGCCTCAGTTCCCGTCTCCTCCTATTTAAAGTCCCGATGCTTGATAGAATCATGTGGCCCACTGAATGATAAGCGGTGATTAAAGTGTTGCGATACAGTGATAGCAGAGGATAGCGAATCATGTCAGTTGAAAACCAATTACTAGGTACATGTCAGACCTTTTAAAAGAGACAGATGGGTCACAGAGCATACTGTATATTCTACATTCCCATAATAATCTATTCCATGCGAGTTGGCTGACTGCACTAGATTTTATGTCTCTGTTTTCATAGGTTAAGTAAAACTTATCTACAGCTTTAAGTGTAACAGTTTTTGAAGCCTCATGTTACAGCCACTTATCACTTGACAGTTATTTGTAGAATATAAAATCAACTATATTGCATTTTTCTTTACATATGGTGAGAATTCTTTAAAAATGTACATGTTATTACAGATACCATTATTTCAGTATTCTGTCTGTCAGACAGGTGATATTGTGGAGACTGTAATGCCATCAGTTTGAAGAGGAAGCCAGGCACAGGGGCAGTCATGGCAGCAGTGGTCTCATAAAATCTTGTGATTTTCCACTTCCAAGATGAACCTCTCGTCCTGCCCTTATGGCCTGGTGCCACCGGTCATGATGTAATGTTGATGTAGTGATGTGATTCACGATCAGGAGTCTGCATAAGGTGTTTTACTTTGAAAATTGACCTCTATACTCTATGCCGTTCCTGTGTCTGACTTCCTGTCTGGCTCATTTGCTCTGTGCAGCTTGACGTGGCTTCTGTCAAAAATAGACAATAATAGACAATAATAGACAATAATAGGCATGTATGTGTATGAAACACACTGCAGTGCGTCTGGTGGGATCACAAGCACTGATTAGAGTGGCCATAATCAGCTCCTGCGTGCATGCCTGGTGGACTCAAGACTGTCGTTGCTCTTGCCAATTCAAAATCTAAATTTTGGTCTTATGGTTGTTGAGAAAAGCAAAGGACATGCATACAGACAGATATTCCTTCCTTTATAGTTAGACTAGTGCAGTGAATAAATGGTCTTTTCTCATTTCAAGTAGCTTAAAATAAATGATGCATTTAAAAATAAAATAATGTACATTCTTAAATAAAGAGAATCGATCATATTGGGCTCTTAGATTGTTCCTATTTTCTGTGCCTTCAGTTTGGATTTGAATGAGTATGTTTGCTCAAAAGATTTGTGCTTTGTCTGTAGTTGCCCTTCACAGTCAACATGGTCTTGGAACATATGAGACAAACTGGTTTTGAACTGCCTGTGAAAATATTTCCTTTGTTTTGCGTGTGTAACTACAGTCATTGTGTATTGGGCTCTGAGCGCCTCCAAAATGTGGGTGACCTACACTCAACAATATACCTGAATGCCTCCTGTGTAGTCACTCATTGCTGATCTGCTAAACGTGCTGCTAACACTACTTTCTGTCTAGACACGGGGCATTCTTGGTTAAAAACTCGCTGTTTTTTTGTTTTTGCTGTCTACTTTTCTCTCTTTAGAGCACTTTTCTCTGACTCATGTCACGCCTCATCTCTGGTCTCTTCTCTGACATGCAGGAGTCAGTTGGCAGAACCCTGAAGCTCCACTGCCCCTGCATGGCAAGTGGCTCGCTGATTGCTGGTTTATTCAAAGTTTATTAATATTAAATGTATCTCATGTCCAAATTGCACCAAATTCGAAATGCACTCCCTTGGTTCCCCAGCTACACACCCACCAAGTGTGGAGTCGATTGGATGAATGATTCAAGAGATACACAAAGGACATACATACATACATACAAACAGAGATTCCTTCCTCCAGTAGAGAGATGGATGAAAAACTGTCTGTCTCTCCACTTCCCCTTTCTTTATCCATCCCCCCTTTTCTTCTCCCTTCTGCAAAGTCTACTTAATGTATGGTCACCTGTTGTGTAGCTGACATTTAGGCAACGTCTCATCATGCTGTCAAGTCTGATCACAATTTAAATCCTTACAGAAACATACGGGAAGTGCTTGGACCCCCCACCCCCACCCCCACCTCGCCAAACACCCTTCTCTTTCTGCTATTTTAATTACACAGTGACATTTACTTTATGGGTTCCACAGCAAAAAAAAAAAAAAAAAAAAAACAAAGTGCATGTTAACCCAAGTGCATATGGCATATGGTTCAGACACACACTCACACATCTATGTCCACACACAGCCACCTACACACACATAAACGTCATTGCTATAGCCCCAGAGGACATGTGATTAAATGTCATATTTGTGCTGAGTCAGACACTCAAAAACACCATTCAAATTACGGGGAAGCCAGCAGGAACTCTGACGCCAGAAGAGATTGGAGCCTCATTAAAAGTTTAGCATTAGTCAAAATTTAGGATCTTCACAAAATGTGATAATTACCTATTCATTTTAAAAGCAAGATTTTTACTGCTGTGGTTGATTTAAGATATAAGAATTGAGTCATGCTAATGTGTTGACCACTGGCTTGCATTCAGAGTTAACAGCAGCATGTGCACATTAGAATTTCTCTTAGGAGCTTTTTGATTTTCTCTTTATATGTTGGGTATTTTCTTCACATTTGATTCCATAACACAACTTTAAAATGGTATTGATCACAAAGAACACCCTCTGAAGCCAGTCTGTGATTTGAACATTGTTCAAAAACAAGCAGAGGAATGCTTGGTATAATCAATTATTTATAATGATATCACACTGATATCAATTTAGCCCATGCTGCCAATTTAATGAAGACATTGATCAGAATGGAAGTCAGTCAAACTGGGCTGTTGTGGCCTTGACAGTTTACACTGCATGAGAAAAAAGACATCAGCT